>NW_020170386.1:1334056-1363070 GCF_000524195.1 Echinococcus granulosus | reverse complement strand
GTCTGGGCTATTGGCATGGCCCAAAAGGCCAGCCCACCCAGCGAGGTACAAGGGGGCTAATTCGAAGTACAAAAGTGGCGCCTCACCAGAACCGAGGGATAAACCACTATCGTATTACAACATGTCTCCAGAAGTCAAACAGGCTCAAAAATCATGAAAGGGCCCCAAACTTTCTCAGTAACATTTAAAATGCATTAAGCTCTCCTAGGTAAATGCTGGACCTCAATAGCTCGCTGTTAAAGCTAGAGAAGAAATGGAATTTATAAGCGTACGATCATGTAAGGAAAATAGAGACGCTGGATAAGTGAGGTCATTTTGTCCAGGAACCATTTCAAAATTTGCCCTCAATCGCCTTTGAAGCACTCTTCTACCCGCCTTTGGATTATACCAAATCAAGTCGATGCGTACATGTGGAGCCCCGTGTTTTCCCTGAGGCCGTGGAAGTCAGAGTAGTATGACAGATAACATATTGCTAACGCCCAGAAGAGTCGAGGCTGCTACCATGGCCTGAACGTCATGTTACAAATGATGGCATAATCTGCGTGTAATAAGCGCCCCATAATTTGATGTAGGGTTAAACAAACCATCGGAGCATTGCATAACCCTCTTCTTCCAATTGTCGTTGCCGGGACTCCACTTGGTCAACCTTTTTCGTCAATTACTATAAAATAGTCAGTACTTGCAAACAACGCCCATGAATGAACTATGCCAGTCATCAACCTTGCCTGCAATGAAGAAGTCATTCAACCCCCCTGTCACTGATGCGCCTCAGGGAATAAACTGGGTGTGAAGTTTTGCCTAGAGACTTCCCTGAAGACAAAAGAGGACATAGTTCTCCGGCAGAATATATAAATTCAACTTATAGAAAGTATTTACGCTACTGGCACGGTCCGTAGGCCAGCCCGCCCGCCGTGGTACAATGTTCAAGTCAATAGTGGCTCTTCACCAAAACGGGTATTTAAGGTATCACCGTGTTACATATTACTAGCGTGCAGAAGAGCCAATATGTCTTCAACACGATCTAATAAGCAATCTACGAAGACTGCGGTGTCCACATGGCTGAACGCATGCAAACATGGTGTAAGATCTTTACCATTGAAACAAGCGAGTAGACTTTCAGTTAAACGATATTAGTTTGGTGGCATAAGACGTTTGGTATATCACCAAATTACTCTTGTCTGTATCACACGCAAACTTATTCAACGGAAACACACTTTAAATGAACTATTCATGATATCAACTAATCGAAATTATTGGCTCCCCTTTTATGGACCCACAAAGAAAAATTTTTCTTTTATTCATCATTACTTTGGTTTTGGAAAAAAATAACAGTGCTCTTATACTCAGTTTTTGTTTCATTTGTTTGTTGTACAAACGATAACTAGCCCGAGTTCACATACTACTCTTTAGAACGGGTGAGTCGTGCTTCTGCTCGTTTATCGTTTGACGATGACCAATTTGTCTGTATATTGTGGTGGATAATAAGCCATTCCATCATGCAGATATTTTTGTGATTGGGTAACTTCAAAGGCATAAGATTTAGGAGTAAAGGTATTATTTCCGTGTTATTTTAATATCACTCGTGACGTCTGACCATATCATGCTTTAGACTAGCCATGGTTGCAGGATCTGTCCATAAAATTACGCTTCCAGCTCCAAAAGCAGTCTCACCCTTTATTCGTACTGCTCGATGGGGATTGCTTTTGGCTGGCGTTCTCTACGGTGCTCTGCGGTTGAAGTACCTGCAAGTTCGCGAAGTTGGCATTCAGAGAAAAAATCGCGCAATAATGGCAAAGAGAAAGGCTGATTACGACCAGTGGATGGAATATCAGGCCGAGCAGTCCATGAAGCAGCTCCTTAGAGAGAGCGGGATGGAGTAAATTCTTGCTGATAACTTCGCCCTATTATTTCACCATTTTCTAGAAATAAAGCCCCCATTAGCTGTGTAACCCTTGCTCACAGTGTGAAGTTGTTCCCTTGTATTCGCGAGGTTCCTCCTATTACGTGCCAGTTTGGGGTAGGCTTTAAGCCTTTAGTGACCTAACTCGTCCTTGTTTCCCCTATACCAAATTCGCACGCCACTCTCGTGGACCTACAACTCACTCTTGTCCTACTTGCTGAAGCCAGTACGAGTACTTTGATTCCTCTCTAACCTCCTAATCTACGGCATTATCGTGTAGGCCCTCCCCGGCGCTGCTGTAGATGTCTTAAAACCTCTTTCAAAATCTCCTGACTGCCTTGCACCATCCATTCAGAGTCAAAGTGTGAGAACAGAATAAGTAACTTTCGCTCTCAGACCCGGATGAATGGCCCCGCTAGTTAGCCTTGTACACCTAAACGTGGTGGGTAGGACACCACGTGTGTCGTATTGATCATGACTGATTGGGGGATTATCGGCTCAACTACCTCTTTTAACTCGGGCATCTTGTAGCCTTACTTAGTTCTTGAGCTTAACCCGGTTACCCGAGAATTTATTTGATAATTGTCGACGCTTTGTGTGCACAAATGAGCACAGTTTGCGGCAGGTTCCGTTCCGTGTCAATACTGAGGCGTGATGGTGGGGGGTGACAATGGATGATGATAATGAAGGGAGCGGGATTAAACGTCACAGCGGCACTTTTGTGTAGTATTTACAAGACGAAGGTAGAAGAGGCATATGGGTGAAAGACTGCGTGTACTGCGCGGTGGCTGAGTGGCCATCGATCTAAAATGCGTCTGAAAGGAAGAAGCGAGATGGATGGGCGAATCAGCATGTGGTTGGGTGGGAGAGAAGGCCAGGGGTGTGCGTTGCCTCGACGTAGGGCCCGAGAGCTACAATTTGCTACGCTTCTACCGAGCCTGCGAGGAGCCACGGTAGGATCGAAGGCCGGAACCACTTGGCACCCCAGGTGGACTGCGAGAGAGCTTGTCAATTTTTCGCTGGAGTGTGGAGTTCTCTGACTTGAGGTCATCAATTGTTGAGAGGGCCTCACGAAGCTACATAAAATTAAAATAGACATGATGTTCTACTAGTATTGTTTCAGTAAAATGCCACAAGGCGACTACGCACCTCGCGATGGATTTTCCGTCTTTCCTGTTTCATTTGATCCTCCTGCATCTCAGCATTTTCTGCAATAGTCTTGAAGCGCTTCACCTGACCTTCCAGTCGTATGATCTGCGAAAAAAAATCAGAAGCATGCTGGTTGGATAGCATTGCACAAGAGAGGGTAACACCTCATCTAAATACGGGGCACCAATTCATATGATATTCTTCTGGTATGGTATTATTTTGGCGGAGAGGGTGGTAACTGTTCGGATGATCCAAATCAGCAGCAAAGGAAGGCCTACTAATCACGCCGTACAGGCATTAAGTATGCTTAAGATAATGGGAGGTTGTGTTTCCTGCTTTTCATGATACAAACCAGCATGAAACTATTACAATAGTAATGTCAAAGAAAGTCTTGCTCTATGCAAAGGTGACGAGGGACTATGTAATACGAATATATTGGTCATAAAACAGGGTGATTTGACACGTGATATTCCTTTGTTTGCTTCATTTGGAAGGCATTTACGAAATTCGAGGCGTTACATGATCAGCAATCGGGAATTAATTTTATTTGAACAGGAGACCATACACTCAATGGTCCCATCTTTTATCAGTTCAAATAAAACAGTGGATTTCTCTGAATTTTAATGTACCAATAAAATTATACGAGGTGAAAACACAACTGTGGTGTAATGTGGTGAATGAGAAAGATTCAGGCAGCAGTCACATAACCTCTTCAAAGAGACAAAAATGTACGAATTACTGAAGGGTGATCCCATTACACTTCGACCATCTTGAAAGTTAAGTGGTAATTTATCACCGAACTTCACTGTGAATCCGCAAATATTTCTATGAAAGAGTTGAAATAGACTGAGAACAGCTTACATCACCCTCTAACCCGGTAATCTTCTGGTTGGCCTGTTCTAATCGAAACTTGTAATCCTGAGCTTGAGATCGAGCAGCTAAAGAGAAGATGACATAGAATGAATTTTTGATGCACAAAATCAAACCACGGGTCAAGAAAAGAAACAGACTTTGATATCATTACGCAAATATGTAAACACTCTACCGCCCTTGGTGTGAACAAAGTAGATTGAAAGTGTGCTTGAAAAATAAATTTGGTTCTCTAATGAATAGTTTCTTTAAATGGCGAAAACCCGTCAATGACCACAAGTTCAATATATGAAGTTACGGGAGATAGCTGAAATATCCCACGAAACCCTACGCTGTCAAATGAATTACAGTTACAGAGACGTGCTTCGCATGCTAGGGAACCAATCGAGCATGTCTACATTCAAACTAAAATAAGCAAAGATCATTTATTACAATCCTCGAACTGAAAGTTCGAAGAGAACATTCGGTAATCACAAGAGAACGCTTAAAGAGATAATATCATCGACACACACAAAGTAATATTACAAGCCACTCGATGCCCCTTAGATCAAAACCTCTTAACAGACACTAATTAAGATCAAATAGTGTAATTCAGCAAAATTTTTTTAATTAAAAGCCACTGTAGTGACCTATTTACAGACTTTTTCCTTGTCTTGAAATTTGATCTAGCTCAAATAATTGCACACAGAAATGGAGATACCAACGCTGTTTCCGGTAGCTATCAGCCGGATTACTACCATCCGACTGAGATTCGGCTATTATTGGAGGATGAACGGATGTGAGAACCCTGAGGACACCGTACTTATGTCAAACTTAGTTCATAAAAAGCATCAACTTACCTTGAACTGCTTGTCGTAAGTTCTCCGAATCGCCGCCCTTGGCGCGGGTATCCAGTTTCTGCACGAGTTCGATCCGCTCACGCTCCTCTGCCAGGTGCAACTTCAGCGTCTCGATGCATTCCTTGTCCTTCGCCCGCTCCTCCAATAGAGATGCTATTTTCGCATCTGAAAGACAGAAGGAACAAAGAGAAGGCTGTTTAAAATTTCATTATGTAAAAACAAATAGAACCGATTTGAAAAATGGAACTGATACAATTAACTTAAGAAACGCGAATGAGTATGATTTGAATAGAAAGTAAATAGGTGTAGAAATAAAATTACAGGCGCAAATTTCGGGTTTATTAAACCAAAATTGAAGAAAGTAAGTCCATACCTGTCAACAAATGTATGGCAGACAAAAGGTAATAATGACTCCGGAAGCACACTTAAAGAAAAGCGTACAGAAACCATATGCATTTGTGCGGAAGGAAGCATTCATAAGACGAAGTAAGTATACCTTAAGTAAATAATTGATAGTGATGAGCGCTAGTAAAAGGACGTATTAACTATATCCGCCGAAGGCAGATAGGTCTAGAAAGCAGAACAAAGTAACAAAAGTCGCACAATAAGAGCTTGAGCAGAGCGAGATTCCTACCGATATCAGACCCACAAATGGACTTCAGTGCCTCTGCATTCGACTTGGAAAGGATGGTGTAAGAGGAGGCGGAGGCGGTGAGTGGAGCAGCATTAGAGGAAAGGGCTTGGAGCGATGGTTGGAGGGTGACAGAGGGGTGGGAGATTTCAGAAACAGCAGCTCCATTGAGGAGAGACTGTTCTCTGTCTCCGTTGGCCATCCCAGCTCTGCCCTCGCTGCCATCCGCACTCACCAGCACCAGACCGCGCTCTGCGATGAGCTCATCCCGAATCGCTATCTGTTGCCGCGCTACCTCTAATTGATGGTTCAGCTCCACCAACTGCATTCGTTGGTAGGCCAACTCCTAACGCACAAATGTCGGAGAGTTAGAGCACGCACATGTGGAAAGAAGATATCCCAGTAAGTGCGTCTGTGTGGAAGTTTACCATTTTAGTAAACTATATCTAATTAGGCGGCTCCAGCATTGACAGAGAAAGCGCTGCCTTGTCAAATGACTCACCAACGCCTTAGGGCAAAAGAATCTATCAATGGTATCCACTTGAAACTCTATGGTACGATGGGCGCGGCAAGAAGTCAGGCCAAAGTTGTGTTACACTCAAAGCTAAAACTGTGGGTTTTATATGGCATCAACGATTCTCACCAATATAATTTTTCGAATTTAAAAAAACCAACCATAAGGAAATCGGACCTTTTTCCTGTCCGCAGCACATTTTTGATTATGTTGATTGGATTCAGTGGCGTCCTCCAATTTATCCTTCAGCAAGTCCACAGAATAGCTAAAATTGAGCAAAACCGATGCATATTTTAGAATCTGCGCCAGTAAATAAGTATTAGATCCAATTGCTTATTTGAATGAGGATACAAATTGATAAGTGATGACATAGCTTCGTTGTAACCAGTCTAGGATACATTTAGGCAAATAGTGAAATTACTTCGCTTGTTTTAAAACTCTATGTGAACAAATAAATTTGCTATATTTGCGAAAAGTGGTGATGATTTCCTGAACCAAGCAACGTTTCTACGATACAGCATTAAGGGAAGACAAGGCATTTTTAAGGATGGAAAAGTTATTTAAAAATGGCAAAAAGTAAATCAAGATTAACGGTTTACTATTTTATAGGAAATGGGACAGTCGCACGATTATGAAGTTACTTTTACAATAAATCTGGGTTCCGTTCGAAAAGTGCTCTGCTCCAAAAGAGCACATCCTTTCTTGCAGCGTAAAAATTCCTGATCGGTAGGCTCTGCCGGATTTAAAATGCTAGCCAATGCTGGAAAAGAGACCGACATCTCGAATAAGTACTTTCTATCAAAAAGTGGCAGTTTAAATGGGTACAAAATTACTTTTTGTGATATGAAGAGGAAGCCATTTGCACCTTCATTAGTAGTGAAAATCACGCACACATAAATGGTGGCTAAGAAGCGTCATCACATGAAGGAAAGAAATGGATCCAAAACAATATACAGTTGTCTGAAAGCCCGAAATGAAGGGGAATGGGATACGCACTGAACGAGTAAAGGGCGGAAGAGCATAAAAAATCCTTTCACCTATGTAAGGTCAAAGTAAGCGCAGCGGTGAGAATCGTCGCTTGACATTTAGATCATAGGAGCTTTTTGATCGTGCGTGGGGCATTCAACTCATGCCACTCCAATTACTTTACGCATTCTTACCTACATCGATAAGCTTCAAAAAAGTTACATCATTATTATGTTGTACCGGTACCTGTATTGGAATCAAGCACTGCGATTTTTCAATTAGAATTAAAACCCATCGGCTTGAAATTCAATAAATCCAGTTAGCATTACTTTAAATCAACTAGAAATATGAAGATTAAGGCCTAACTTAAATGCACAAATGGGTCTACGACACTTTAAATGCGTGTCTGTAGATAAGTGCAATTAATAATCCCAAAAAGTCACGATGTTGTGACGGAGGAAAGAATACTTTTTGTTTCGTTAATCGTGTCTTTTTTTTCAGCAGTGGAGACACAATTTAAGAATCAGAAAGGCGCAGATTTTAAACTTGCTAAACACTAGGAGATTCGTCATGAACAGCAGACGGAGAGGACTATGGATTCCTATTATACATGCACGCACGCACAAGCATACCCATACATACCCACGCCTACAAGCAGAGGGAGTTGCGTAACGGCTCCACGAAAACGCCTGCGCGCTTGCGTGCGAGCGTACGCATGGCTCATCGGGAAATTGCGCTTGGGTCACGCATTCACCACTGTGCACGTGCCACACACCGCCATCGCAGTGTGCCCAGCGGTCGAAGTTTACACAACCACCATCCCGCTTTTACTCCCACCATTCATTTGGTGACATTAGAGACCATTCAACGTCGCTAATCTCATCGTGCACCTGTGTCCACTACACTCCCCATTTTTGTCTAGTGAAATAAACCAAGCTGCTGGCTAGAAACAAATTGAGACCATTGAAGGTGCGACATGATATGCTATTGAAACCGGAAAGTTATGCCAAAATGGCAAAACCCTGCACCAAAATAGCGAGTTCCTCTTGTTGAAGAGGAGGTAAAGTATGTTGTGCTTCGTTAAGACAAAGCCAGCTTTGGGAGATTTGAATTACCGTTCCGATAAGGTAACAAAAACAACTGGCGTCTTGAATGAGATCAATAAGCTAGGCACAGACTAGAAAAGAAAACGAGTAAATATCCAATGCTATGATGACAATAATAATTAAATTATCTTTCAAGGATTGACGAGAAGGTTACCACCGCCAACCGCAAACCCTAAGTCCAAATTTGTGGAAAACCTTTTAGCAACTCCAATTCAATTAGCCATGTAAGTAGCATGTAATTAAGCCCAAAGTTGCTACTTTTCCGTGGCATTTGCGACCAACTAAAAACAGGGTCTTAAAGAAGCGAAACATGACCAGATGCATTTGTCACAGAGACAGTAACAATGATGGATTTTCACAGTTAATTTAAAGTAGTCCTTATTTTTCCACAACTCACATCCAAAAACCCATTTTTTCGTACTCAATTAATATATTTAAAGTACGGGGATTCTGAGAAAATTCGATGACTTAAGATGAAAGCATTCAGTACTTCGATTGGAGATGAAAGGCTCAAATGCTAGTATGAAAGAAAGCAGGCTCAAAGAAAATTCACTGGAAAACTAAATTAATGAGAAGTGTGCGAGAAATCAATTACTTTAAAATAGGTGAATACTCATGCAAATTATGACTTATAATGTGTAACCCATGTTGCGAGCATGGAAATATTTCAAAAATTCATTATAAAGAGGCCTTCAGACAGCAGGCATTCGCACTAAAACAAGGTGCATTTACGAACGGAGTGATTAAAGAACTGGTAGCGCAGATAACAATTGTTTTTTTGATTACAAAATGTATTGAAAGGAAGTCTTGAGTGTGCAAGGTGCTGTCAACAATACATAAAAAAAACTGATAAATGAAATAGAAAGATACTGCACCAATGAGAGGCGTACAATATACGCGCACGAAGCTGGAGATTTTGGTGGTCATATGACAAATGGTAATTACGCTTCACAAACAAGTGTTTAAACAATGCAAGGGAAAAAGAGCAGGTGGCGTAGAGCTTAGGACCCAAGATTAACACAAGTAAATGCAGAAAGACAAATAGTGAAGTCCAAAAGGCGTACCTTAAACAAATAAGAAAACGCTGACTGACTTACAAAATAGCGACAAGCTTACACAAAATGTTTTGCCAACTGTTTACTGGCTTTGAAACTTAAATATTTAATGACAGATTAACACACAAAAGCTAACTTTGAAAAATACCTAATTATTGCAGGCATAGAAGGCTGATTCGAAAGGTCTGTAAATCCTACTTAAGGTGACCAAAGGTTAATAAGTACTATTGTACATGCAATAATTCCATTATCCATGGCTTAATGGGTAATCCTGGAATCTCAAGATTATGCTTTACCCAGGTGTCACCTTAAGAGGGCATATGACAACTGGACTTTTCGGTTCGGGTTCGAAAACATCCAGCAAAGCATTTCATTTAGGAAATATAATCACAACAATTTATACACGACTCCAGTGTAAACAGATAGCTCTGAAGCTCGACAGAGTCACTATTATATAAAGTCAATGGGAATAACTATTCCTAAGCTTCAGCGCCAAACGCCATCTGCATAAGCCAAGAAGGTTAGTTAGGAATTAAAAACTAATTTTAAAATAAATAGGCATTTGGTGTTTAATGCGACAATATTGAGGAGAAAAGATTGATTGAAAATTAAAGCATCAGCAACTTTATTTTCAGTGGTGGTGAAAACAGAGAATGGAACTACAAGCAAGGCAGACCGAATTTCAATACCGAATAGAACGCCTGCTATCGAGATGTTTGAATGGAGCGAGTTTAATCTCTTAGTAAGTTAATCGACAAAAAAACAAGGACAACGGTGGCAAGTACAATAAAGCCAAGTTGCTACAGATTCCTGCTTAAGAGATCCCAAGTTATGCTGCTATTATAACAGTGAAAACTAAAAGCGAATGGTCTAAAACAGACACGTGGTTGTTTTTAGAAAAATTGGTATTTAATGAATACAGACTGTATTTAAAACCCTTATGGAAATCAAACCTACGATAACCACTAAAGTAGTCTGTGTGGCAAATCAACATAACGCCTGAGTTTGGGAAGAGAAAACAGCTCCTAGTAATCCAATTCCGAGGTATGAAGATGCGTGAACTGGAGATGTTCTTAGTCACGTTAAACACACACTGGCACTTGAGCTATTTTATACAAAAAAAACTTGTTAGCAAGCAAAACAAGGGGGAGGGAAATCTGTTTACTTTTGTTATATTAAACCCTAATATTGGTTTATGTAAAAGCCCAGATAATAAGTGACGAGGACCAAAAAGGTGTCCAAAGAAGGTAAAATTATGACAGAAAAGATAAAAGTATTGCTAATCAAAAAGAACAGTAAATGCTTTTGAAAACTCCAAAAATAGCTATAGTTTGGGTTTAAGGCGCATGTGGACCGTGTGGCAGCCAAAAACAACCGAGATGAGCGTGTACTTTTGGAAAAAGAAGAAGCTGCCAAAGCGTCATGCCAAATAAAGATATGGATTCGAGCGAAAATTCTTTTGGCGATGCAGGGTAACACGAGCACAAAATCTGGTTATCTCGATCGTCACCACGCAGCCGTATATACTGCATAAACAGAAACCAACTCAGAAGCTATGCAAAACTAAATAAGGCTGTTTGATTGGCCAATGAACGGGGTTAGTTTTCAAATCACGCCTAGCAAATGTGAACCGACTCAAAAATGTGGATATTCTGTGGATTACGTTGTCAAATTTACCGAGTATAAGCCCCACCTATTTTGAAATGCACATCAAAGGGCCTGACACCGTTAAGCAACCTGGTATTAAGACTATGGGATATCAGGTGGCACCGACATTCTGGGCGCAACGCATGGCGATCAGGATGAAAAAAACGAATGCACACACCCAAAAGTATTGAAAGCACTCACATGTGGCACACGATATAATGCGAATGGGAATGGAAGGTTAATAACATGAGTCAAGTACCTGTGTTAAGATGAAGTCAATAACAGCCTAAAACAAATTAATGGATTAACATATAAAGTCTATGTATCCAAAAAAGTTTAACCATAAAAAATCTTTTACCCATATTAGACACCGACGTAAAGGTTAATGAGTTCCACATGTATCGATTACTGCACATCAAATTCAGCTTAGAGCTGCAAATCTAAACAAGCAAAAAATAACACTGAAGCCCTTCTCGACAAAAACAATATCCAACAACAGATAATTATTGTATGAAGTAAAGTGCCATACACAGCAGGATTCAGTAGGAAAATAAGCAAGCCACGAAACCCAATTTGTCCATGTGTGGGTGCATGTGCGCACGTGGAAATGCGAGATTTGACTTACGTAAGAAACTGCTTCTCACAGTCCAGCTGAGCGTTGATCACGAGAACCTCCTTGTACTTCTCTTCCAACTGCAAAAGAAGGCGCTTCAGCTCCCGTGGGTCGTTGCCATAGGCGCTGGAGGTGTAGGAGGGTTCAATTGACGAGTGACGACTGCTGTACCGCGATGAGGAGGTCTGGGATCCATTGTGACCCTTAAACGATGAGAAGGTGGTTAGTAGATGGAGTTAACTCACTTTACACGTGAAAACATGCAACAGAGCATTCGGGTGTGAAGAATAACATGCCTACAGCACACCTCACAAATCAACAGTCAATTCCAAAGATCGATAGTGAAGAAACGAAAAAGTCACGCCCTAATAAAAAAAGATCCTCGTATTTTCAGAGATTGTCGTATTTCTTGCTTAAACTACCCATTAAAACAAATGTAAATTTCACAAAGTAACTTGGCTCGATATGTTGCTGGACTAGACGTTCGCCCATGACGGTATTCGTTGAATCACTACTTCACTTGTTTCGTCTGAATGGTTCGCGGTAATTTCATAAGTGCGTGAACAGTGTAAGAATAGTTACAGAATCGGCACTAAGAGTAAAATAAAAAGAACATAACTACTGGGGTGGATCAGGAGAATTGGCGTGCCAAATCAGGAGCCTCGGTAAAAGACAAAAATGTCGCCCCAGTTATTATCGCCTCACTTCCATACGTGGTGGCAGAGCACAGTATTAAAAGCCAACAATGAATTGAAAATCTAATGACAACTTGAAAGACACGAATTAGAGAAATAAGAGTAAAGTACAAAATATTTTCAGCCTTTGAACTCGCGGTAAGTGAATTGGGTGAAGGATGAAACCTTTAAAGAACGACAAAAACACTAAGACAGCGAAATTACTTAAATCAAAATAATTTCTTGAATGTGGGAGAAAACGAAAAGCCAAAACTTTGCAGTAATACACTAATATCTGCCAGTGAAGCAATCCTATCAAAATACTAGCCATAAGTCAGAAAAAATGAGACTGAAACGCTTGCTACTGCAATGACTAAGGCAGATATTCACTTTTCGCTTAGCATTACAGAGACTAAAAAACCACAAAACATTACAGATGATTAAATATGGGACTGCTTAAATAATTAATAGGCAAATATTTGACAGCACCATATGAGCTTGGCACAGAAAACCACTACTGGGTTCAGGTGAAAAACAGGTCCACTAGCACTTAAATCAACATCAGGGAAATTTGTTCTTAGATGGGAGAAGAAAACAGCGTAATAGAAGTGTAGGACGTAAACTACTTTTGCGTTTCGTTTCAAATGGCGACGAAAAGTCTGCCCGTGACTCATCGAAGCAGAAACCAACATGCACGCCATAGTATGCAAAAATTTTGTACAATCACGAAACAGTGTTTCAGTGCGCTAGTCACACAACATTAAACGACACAAAACACCTAAGAGCATACAGAGACTGGGATGCAAAAGAACTACGGGACCTGATGGAAAATACTACAACGACGCCGAAAGCCAATAATGGCGACTTGATTTTGATGAGGAGCGTCGATCTGCTATGAAGGTCAAGTGGTCAAAAAAGTTAATGTATTAGGTAAAGAGGAGCTTATCTAAACATAAACCATCATAGAATGCATCAGAAGAGCCCATTAATGTAACGCAAAAAACCGCTGAATTTAAGTACAATAAATGGATAAGTTCATGTGATTAAATTTAGCGATGCACGCAATCAGCATTATAACAGACGACAAAAACACAAGAAAGGTTACTCCCCAAAATCGCGAAGGATAAGTCGAAAACGGCTGTGAAATTAGTCTCAACCAGTACATCCATGAAGATACTGGTGCAGAAAACATAGCAATTAATTCAGGCAATCGCATTGAATAAAATAACACTGGGCTTGTGAGTGCAGCCATTCAGCTTCAAAAGTCATTTGACAAGTCAATAATCATAATTGTTAAAACCTTAATCCCGCGTTGTTCAATTCCATCAATGTCTAGCACACACGTTCACTTTGGTAACAAATGATCTTTTATAAATAATCCCGATGTTAACGCAGGAAGTTTGTGAAAATGAGACACTAGTTGCGAATTTAACAAACAAGAAATCAGATAAGTAAGCTGGTAAAAAAAATATTAAACGCTACAAAAACAATATCCGAGATTCTTGTAAAGACAATGTGTACTTCACAACCCAGTAAATTATAGATGGCTTACTCGGACATGATTTGAGTCATCCGTATACTCTTCTTCCTCTTGCTTTCTAATACGCTCCAGTTCTTGGTGGCGCAGTAGCCTAGCCTCAGCAGACATTTTCAGAGTTGCGGCCCTCTTTATTTCGCCCTCCTGTGCCGTTCGAACCATATCTGATATTCCGGTTCTTGTGTTATGCATTCCGGATGACATAGTCTGAAAGCCTGTGTCCAAAGTGAGCATGTGCAGAAAAGGATAAAAAACAATTACAATAATCTCATAGCAAAACCAATCTTAATTTCAACAGTTGCGCATTTTATAATCCCAAATATCATTAAATTTAAAAAGCGTTTCATATTTCATGCAAAATAAAGATCGGTTCCAGTAGCATGGCTTAGGAGGTCGGATTAATAATCTGGAAGAATATTTCAAAACACAAGCTGCTGAACAAAATAACTTAGCAATCAAAATAACCATCAACGCCGTACTGGAGAACAGAAGCCGGACGCTAAACGCACAAAGTAGGACAAGGTGAGCAAAACTGCTATTGGTCGAAAACTTTGTCCTGTTACTGGCTTCTCATAATTCCTAGCACATCACTTGAGTTACACTAAAATGCCCTGAATCAAACCCATGAATCCAAGTGGTGTTCAGTTGATAAATATAAGGGGTTAGGCAGTGATTTTAACATCTTTGTAGTGAAAAATTGTCCTTTTTATCGTAGTAGATTTGCAACAAAATTGCGACTAGAAGATGTATTCTTTTCGTAGTACTGAGTCATTCCATTATTTACCAATAATAAATAAGAGAATTTTATTAAAATATGGTAGATTAATTGACCCACATTATTTTAAGGGGAAAAGACTGCTGACCCTTATATACGAAACAATTTGTAGAGACAAATTTTGCTTTAAAATGCATCTCGGATGCCAAAGTGGTAAAAATGGCCTGTTACACAATCCTTTAAGTGTTTATTAGATCCTACATTTAGGGTCGCAGGCACTTGGGATCCGGTGCTCGGCTAAGCCTCCGGGCCGTGGCGGTAGCCACCGCGCCCTATCCTACGCCGACTGTAGGGCGATAGTGGTTTATCCCTCAGTGTTGGTGAGGCGCCACTTCTGTACTTTGAACTAGCCTTTTTGTACCTAGCTGGGTGGGCTGACCTTCGCGGCCCTGCCAATAGCCCAGACACCTCTGTGCTGAACATATACTCTGCCCGAGTATTGTGTCTTCTTCCGTCTTCAGGGAAGTCTCGGGACGCTGCACCGACAGTACATGCTCTATCTTGGTATTATACTTTCTTTCGTCTTCACTAAAGTCTTAGTGTGGTACAACACTTCTCTGCATGTAATAAAAACATCAGTGCTCTAGGTATGATTCGACGAAGTGTTCAACTGACACAGTCCTTTAATATATTGCCCTGAATTGCCCCTTGCGACAAATGGAATTCAAGTGCATTATGTAATCTGAAGGTTTTCAAAAGTAACCATAATACTGGATGTCCTGATGCTTAAGGGATTTCAGTACATGCGATACAAGTGCTGGTTTCACCTAAACGCGAAAAGTGTGCTCATGCAAGTTAAGTTTTTCGGATCAAAGCACCCCTATACACAACTCACTTAAATGTTAGGCTTGTTTTTAGTTGATTTGCAGTGTCGACACCGGTAATAAAACAATTTTAAAAAACACTTTGCCTAGGTGTAATCAAAACACCAAAATTAGTCAGTGCAGTGCTTTAATGGTGTAAAACGATAGTGGTTTATCCCTCGGCATTGGTGAGGCGCCACTTTTGTACTTTGAATTGGCCCCCTTGAACCTCGCTGGGTGGGCTGGCCTTTTGGGCCATGCCAATAGCCCAGACACCTCTGCGCTGAGTATGTATTCTGCCCGAGTATTTTGTCTTCTTTCGTCTTCAGGGAGTCCTGGGACGCCACAATAGATTGCATAAATCTCCATGTAGTTACGCCGCCAATTAGATTTCTGCGGGTTGTACTTCCGCTGGTTGGAATGGCATCCGGACCATGCCAGTGCCCTCTCAGCCTCCTGCACATCAGTAATACACTCTTCTACCATACAACCATGACTTCTGACTAAGATGTAGAATAAGTGAACTAAAATTTGGTATATGTTTGTTAATGACTCGCATTTTTGAAAAAACCTACTATTTATACCCATTGTACCATTTTAATCAGTCGTGTGGAACAACGACCTTTATTTGAAGTCGCAACAAGCTATAGCATTAAGCGAGAAGGTTTACCATTACGCAGAGCGAGTTTGGGAAGACAGATGGGCCTGTAACTCCGTACCACTATGTAGCGTCCCGCGACTCCTTTAAGACAAAAGAAGGCACAATACTCGGGCAGAATATATATATATTCAGCACGGAGAAGGTGTCTGGGCTATTGGCATGGCCCAAAAGGCCAGCCCACCCAGCGAGGTACAAGGGGGCTAATTCCAAGTACAAAAGTGGCGCCTCACCAGAACCAAGGGATAAACCACTATCGTATTACAACTAGCTAAGGCTGAAAAACTGTTTACTTGGGAGATCACCAAAGCATTGCAGCTGAAACTTTATTGGGCTTAAATATCAAGGGCTTAAGTGGGAGATCAATTTGTATAATTCGAACACTAGTGTGAAGCGAGACTCGTCGGTCTCCGCTTCCCTATTTCTAGCGTTCTTAGGCATGCCCGGTTGATTCACTTTTGACATCTTTATTAGAGGTGAGAAGATGGGGAGGGAAAATACAATGTTCAAGAAGGAGGGGAGCTGTAGTCACTAGGTACGGGAGAGGACAATCTAACCAAGAGATTCAAATTTTTTGCCTTATCCCTGAGAGGTACATTAAAACAACGTAAGTATTACACTAGAACCACCAATATTAGTTAGGTGGCATCTAAAATAACTAATCTTAGTAACTCAATATCACTTTTAGTAAGATGTGCCTCTACTTGAGATGCTTTTTGGCAATTTATTACGCCTCCTCCCTTGCTGTTATTTGCATCTACTATAAGAGCAACAAAAGTACTTCGTTTTAACGCCTCGCATCGATTGGTACAGTTGTGAGGGCTTTATGAGATGGTTCGTGTCTCTGCCATTCGTTACATACAATTTACCTTTTTGCTTGTACAAGTGCAACTTTGATATTACAACACTATTTATGTAAACTTCAACTTTTATGACTGAAAAGAAGCACAGGGTGGCGAGTGTAGATGGGGAGCAAGGCGTGACACCTCAGTTAATGGGTTGTCTGAATGTCTGCGTCGAGGATATGCGTTACCTTTATACGCCAAGCTGCTTATTTGAGTCACTGTGTCTTTTTCCTGCCAGTATGTTTTTCCAGTAACTGTTTTGTTGGTCTTTACGATTCTTTGCCCAATAATCTTAGGTATTTCCAGTAATATTTTGCCTCCATATTCCAACTTTTATTTCCTATGTGTCTTGCATTGTTGAATCTGTTACCTGTTGGATTTATTTCGTGCGAGTAATACCGCGCGAATTTTCTAGCAGTTATCTGCAAAGAGGTGATTATTAGGCTTTAATATCCAATTGGCATACATGCAGCTCTGCTGCTCATCCGCGTTCTGCGGTGGTTGTTCCATCTAATATCTTTGATTTTTTAGTGTAATGGATTTTAAGAACTCTACAACCTGTTTATGTACTACCCCTTCCAATGGCACATTTCGCGAACTCATTTTTATTCAAGCTGGACCTTCGTCCAATTGGATTGGTGCCCATTTTTGGAATTTACAGGAGAGCAGTCTGTTTCAGAGGTCGGAGGATAGTTGCTTTTACCTCCCCGCGCTCTTTCGAATAAATGTAAGGGGTTCTATGTCGTCTCTTCGGCCTCGCCTGATTGCTATTGATACCCTCGGTAGCATACGTACTCCTCGAATGGAAATGTCTTCTGCCACACCTTCTGTCACCGTGGCCTGGGATGGCGACATTCAAACAGTCAGGCAGGACGATGGTAATTTTCAACTCCAAATGAAGTAATTTTTTGTTCATTGTAGTATTAAACGTTTTGTTTCATTGGCGTTAACTCATTGGCTGTCTTAAAATCGCTACTTAATTTTGGCACTCCTTTAAAGTTTATTAAATCTAATTGCTTTATTGACTGTTTCTTTTATATTGGCGACCTCACACTTCTTGATTTAGTGGATTGTCTCATGTTCGCCTTTCAGTGAGCATTCGCTTGAGGTCAGAGGAAAGATTGACGAGATTAGGGAACTTGAGGTGTCGAAATCCCGCTTCTGGACAGACTGTCTGCTTCCAGCAGTGAAACGGAGGTGGAATGGTGAAGACACGGTCGTTGTTCTACGCGAATACCTGGACTCCTCATCGCCCGGTGACGTTTTCGCCTCACCCTCCCGTTCTAGCAATGCCTCTACATCCGCAGCTAAAGACAACGACTCAACCTCCTTTTCATCATTCGCACAGGTGAGCCAAATTTCGTCAATTACAACAGACCTCACCACTAACTAAATCAATTTTGATTCAGCATAACTTACCCATTTCCCCATCACATCTGTGACTAGTGGCTATTTCATTCACCATTGGATGGTTTGGCAACTAAATCTCGATTTTGCATCTTACACTTTACCTTATCCTGTAGTATTGCCTTTCATCATAGAAAAGTCAAAGCTCATTAGTAATGCTTATCATTTGTCTCTATTACTCATTGTTTCAATCATTAATAACTATTTGTCCTCGATACATTCACCTTATCATATTCGCAAGTTAACTTAGTTTGTGCTTTGTCACTTTGAGCGTGTTATTTTGACTGTGAATGTGGCTTTATATTACTCAAAGTGTAAATGATGTGGACTAATCCTTACGAAGAGACCTTGTTCTAAATTTCAACAGTAGTTATATCAACCTTGCCTTTATAGTCTACATGTTTAAACATGTGTCCGAGCTAACGCCTCAGATATGTACCTTTACTCATTATAGGGTCTTGATCTGTATCGCGAGGGTGGGGACGCTTTCGAGTATTTTGAGGCTTATTTCCACCGGTTGGTGGAGGAATGCGACCGACCGAACGGTTTTTCCCTTCTCGTCGACTCTGACTCCGGTTTTGCCGGTGTGGGTCTTCGCCTGGGCGAGTTTCTTAGTGAGGAGTTCGCAAAACGCCCTGTTTTCACTTCCGCTATCTCCTCCTACTTCCAGCCCTCTCAACTTTCGAGCCGGTGGTCTACTGTCTGCCTCAACCGGCTAACCCTCTTCACTGTCATGGAGGAAGCCACGAACTGGCCCTCCTGCTCTGCCTGGATGCCAGTGACGGACACTGGCGATGCCTGCGCCGCCTCCAGTCGCTTGGCTGCTGGACTGGCAACCCTATTCACTCCCATCTTGCTCAACCGTGACTACAAGTACTCCTCTGAACTGCATGGTTTTATCAATTCATTAATACCAACGCACAAAAAGGTGCTCGCTCCTCTGCTTTGTTGAGTATTCCTACTCTAATTGTGTTTACAAATTCAATTTTCATGTGTTATCATCGTTTACCCCTGGAAGCAGTGGTATCTTAGTATATTTACTCTAAATTGTTTTCAGATGATGTCACTGTCATTAACTACTCAGGATATCACGACGAAGCTTCAAGAAGACCAGATATGGACACATGCAAATACTTTCAGTATGTGTCACGACACGACCCAGGTGTCATCCCGTCCCCGTTCCCTAGTTTGTCAGCTTTCGACACGCGGGTTCTTAATGGAAGAGGGCAGTTTTCTCCCCTACCTGCCACGGTCCCGCGGTTATGCTTGCTTCCTTGAGGAGGGTGTGGACCCACAGCTATCCTGCTCCCTGCCGGCTGCTCCCCTCACTCTTCCACGACTAAATGGGACGGAGACTTTGCTCTGCACCCAGCCCGTGCGCTCGCGTGCTTGCGCACTCATCGAGGCCGTCAGTCATTGGACTGCTGAGAACCAGTGGTTGGCCCGAGGGCTGAAGCTTCACATGGACTGCGCATTCCGCAAACCTCTCAACCCTTACCTAGAGACCGATGAACTGCGTCAGCTGCAAGAGTCCGCTGTGGACCATCTTGTAGAGGCTTACGCCTCACCAGATGGCTGAGTTTGTGCACTGCTTCTGTGTGCTACTGTTAATACCTCTTACGTGAAAAAACGCGATTGACGAGATCGAGGACATTTATCCCAGGGCTTGGGGACATGTACACTGTTCTAGGAATTTGTACAATAAGGGCGGTAGCACAGGCATAAGCCGATTTAGATTACAGATGATCAAATATAATTTCGTATGGTGTTAAACTAATAAAACCCTAGAAACTCTTCTATTTCAAAGTTTTGGAAGTTAGTTTTGGGGAAATAGGATTCTCCTCCCCCAAAACCACTGTATCATGCTCTCGCCTACCCTCTCGGTCAGTCAGCGGCTAACTAACCTGCTAATACTCCCGTTGGCAAGAGGCCCACTGCCCCGAAGGTCTGCGTTTTTTGCAATCGGGAAGTGGCCAAGAAATCAGCCAGTTTAACTAGATGATGCAATTTTTGTGGCATCATCTGCTTCAAACGTTGGCTATTTGGTTAATGCGCTGGCAATTCGAGTCTTTGCAGGTTGTACTACCACCCGTGGCTTGTCCTGATAACATCCCAACTCATCCGTACGTTATTGACGTGTTGCTGTTTCCTACGGCTGCAGGAAAGGCTCGGGGTGATACAGTCTATTTTCCCCCGCCTAGGAATTGGGTAGATTAGTGTCAAGAAGGCCCGTCTAGGGAGACGCTACACATATATTTTAAGATCCGCACACCGAATAACAAATGTACACAAAAACAGAGATGTGACAAATGCAATCACGTTAACAAGCTGTCACAAATGCGGGTAAGCTCTTGATTCTCTTGGGCCTACAGGATTAAAAAAAGTGTAGGTAACAAACAAATCAGTAGACTGCCATAAGTTACCAGGCTTACCTTTTGTTTTAGTTCAGCCTCGAGGGACCTTTGTTTCATTTCCATTTGCTTGGATTGAACACGCAGTTTGCTAAGCTCCTTTTCCATCTCGGTCTTTGTCACCTCCTGATTTTCGAGGGCCCTAGAGCAAAAAAGGGATTTCGTAGTCTGATTTGCTGCAGAAGATTTACCTGAGCTGAAGAGGCAAATTATGGGAAATAAATTCCACTTAGTAGCCCCGTCCAAAGGCGCGCAATTTGCCCTTGCACCAGAGGCAAATAAGTAAACAATAAAAGGTCCAGTTAAGAAGGTAAAGTGCTGAAGCCTTTCTTATGATTGTTACGGGAAGAAAGACGGGACCTACCTTTGAATCTTTCCAAGACAGTATTTTTGATAGGTCACCCCTTTCTCCGACTGACGAGTGTGCTTCGTTTGGAGAGCTTCAATGCGTTTCAACCACTCATCTTGACTCTAAAACAGCGAAAAACGATAGAAAAATCCAAATGTTGGGAGATTAGCAACTGAGAAGAAAGGGAGGAGTGGGAGGACTCACAGCCTCGGCCTTTTCGATCGTTTCACGCATGCGCTCGTGTCGTCGCTGTGATTCTAGAACGGCATTGTAGAGGGTAGCAGTCTGACGACGTGTCTCAGAGACTTCGTTACTAGCCTGGGCCCTTGCACTGGCCGCCGCAAAGTGCACCTGACTGCGTTGGTCCAAAGCCTCCTCAAATGCCGTCCCATATTTGATCAATACCAACCTTAGCAACAGACGCAACACAGCCTAACTCGGTGAAAGGAGCGTTATTCAAATTTTCACTCAAACTCAAACTAAGGCACAGGAGCCAATGTAACTTAAAGAATCTAAGTCAATCGGAACTATAGAGGAATAAACTGTCATAAATTAATGAAAAGGAGTTACTAGTGAGGACTAAAAGGATAACTTCTCAAATGTCCTCCTGGCCGAATCGACACAAATAAAATAATCAATGTTTGACAGCACAAAAAACATTTGGCTAGGAAATGAAAGGAAAATAAAATCTAGGCATCAGCTTTACTACAGTTACCATATTCACTTAGTACCCCATTAAACGTGTTGTGTGGGAAATATGAATGTGCAATATGCATACAATAGAAGTGTGGATGAGTGGTAGCAATATTTAGCTTATTCATTCCAGTATCACTTTTTTAATACTTTGTCCCGAATTTTGTAGAAGATGCAAGTAGGGTTACGCTGAAAGGGAGAAATCACCACAAAATATCCTCTTTGGCTTTAAGCGCTTTTATTTCCCGACGAAGTTGAGCCTTCGCCTCAACAATCTCTCCTCTCCCTGTCGGAAAAGCAAGTTGAGTCTTCGCCTTGTGGGCCGAATGCCTCGGTGCTGGTACCGGTCCCGTAGGGACGGGAAGCACCGGGAGTCGGTGAATGGCGCGGCGTCTAGTGACTATTACCGACACCTGTAAGGGTGGAAGAGGGGAAGACACGACCCAATTCTATGAGGCAAAGCCATCAAAATATACAGAACAAAGTAATGCACGAAAGCAGTACGCGTTGCAAAAGTGTAATTTGACAACAGCCCTGAAACAAATGAAAATCAAACGATATCCATATAGATGATCTCAACGCTCACATCTGGTGATACATTCTCTTTGTCTTGCTCAGATTCTGTAAATGTAACGCTATTTGCGGCCTTACGCGGTGGTGGCTGCAACATGCCAGACGCTGCCGATAAATGCTCTGAGGATGGGCGGCTTGAAATCGAACAGTGTGAACTCTAAAAGGAAAGTGGTCCAGTAAAATTAATCTTATGTAGGAAACGATGCGCGAACGATGATACACGCCAAACGCCTAGACATTTGTATTCATATGCCTAACAACGTTTAATAAATCGGAACATGATATATGTCAGGTTTACTTAGTTAACTACACTTAATTCAAAGACCAATTAAAAGGGAATCCTAATTTTTCTAACTATTCTGTTACACCTACTAACAAGCAAACAGGTAACGTTTTCATTTCTTTTTACCAGCACAGCATGACCGAAATCCTCCAAGTCGACTAAGTTAGGTTGAGTTTGGCGCACCCAACCAGGGATTTGAAAGAATTGCCTGACAGTTGTTTTGCAGTAGTTAATATGCAATAAGGTGAGGGGTTTTTCCAAATATAAACTTATTAATGATGTTGCAGACTTCGCATTCACATTTTCAGAAGTAGAAAAAAGGGTGCTACTGCTCAATTGAGGTGAGAGCTGCTCAAACGTAGCCATTTCACACCGTTTCGATGATCGGTGGGATACCTCACTGCCCTCATGTGATAAGCCCTTAATTGAACTTTCTACCGCCCGAGAGACGAGTTCATCCTGTGGTTTAGCCTTGCGTCCATAGACGGTGGATTTTGAATTTCTTCGCGAATTTATAGGTATGGAGGAACGACCAGTGGACTTCTGAGTTGTGTTCCACTCCTCATTGTCACTCATCACGCTGATCATCATTGGAAAGGGTGAGCATGAAACGCGCGGTTTAAAGAAAGATTGAGGAGTCTGCGGAACATAAAGCCCTAAATTGGAACCCTCAAAGTTGGTTGTACAAACATAAAAAGAAACTCACCAATTCGGTATCTGGTTGTCCAGGACCTTCCGGATAAACAGCGCTAGATTTTGTGGAAGTATTCGCTTCCAATTTTGGCAAAACCACATCCACAGTAAAATCCCCAAATGCTTCTCGCGATGCCGAACAAGCAAAAGTGTCTTCCGATATTTCTGGCTCTGCAGAGAACACACCTCGAGGAAAGATCTCCCTCTTAGGTGAACTATTAACGCCTGGGAGTAAATTTTTATTAATTTTTGAAGCCTCCTCCTCCGCGGTGGTTTTGTTTAGAGAAAAAGATGATGTTAGATCGGCGTTTACCAATTGTGGTGGGCAATGTCCAAATTGGCTAGGTGGAAAGCCTTCTACTTCTGAAAGAAGCCTCGAGTGGGATGAGGAAACGGCATCCAAGTTTTCGAGATGAGTCGAGGACCGATGGGGGGATGGTGGCATCGAGCGCCTTGGAGAGAGTGGCACGCTTACGGCGTCTGAATAGACCGAGGACTCAGTGTTCGGGCCACATTGCGTGTCCTCCATCATCGCGCTGCGCAGACGAACGACGGGCAAAGGCGATATCGATGTATTCCTAGCACCCTTCGTCTCGTCACGATCGTGGTTGGGTGAGAAAAACACTGCAGAGGTGCAGAATTGCATAATTCCATAAAGCTCCAACATTTTCCGCTGGGACAATTTGAAGTATAAACAAATCAAAAGCTCAAGAGTGCTATTCTACCTAACACCGATTAAAGGCGCTACTTTTGAAGGGTTATGTGAGGTGTTTAGGAAACATCGTTCAAACCACGGATTTTAGCTTTCTGGTATCAATTAGGCGTAGTGAACTGATTTCGAACGTAAAATTAAGAGTTGGCAGGAGGATGGGAGATTCCGAAAACATACCGTCATCATGTTCTGAGTAGCTGTCTGCAATGCCAATCTTTTCAAATGCATTAATGAGACTATCCTCACAAGGTCTATCTTGAACAAGTCCCACGCCGTCAAAACTGTGTTCAGATATCTCGGCAATCTGTCTCGACGCCAATGCCCAGGGAGAGAGGAGGGAGGAGACGACACCAGTGAGGAGCTTTGAACTTTGCGTTAAAAGGGGCGAAAAAATGGAAACTGACTGAGGTGACGTTGTTAACTGCGACGAGATCGAACCGGCGATGGGATGACCCATGAGGGTGGTCCAGCCGTGAACAAGTTTGGAAAAACTGTTTCTTTTTTGTGTTGAAAAACCTGGATGACCAGGACTGTGGATTAAGATAAGAAACAATAATTGCGCCTTCTCTGAAATCGTAGCACAGTCAGATGGTGAAAAAATTCGATGATTGGAAGTCACCGCCAGGCATTCTATTTGGCCGGAGCCCGAATCAGAATACCAAGATAAAGTCCGTTTCTTCACATTAATACAACAATCGGAAGATACATTAATATGAAATTAATGAACTCACTTTTCTCTTATAGGCAGTGGTGAAGAAACGGATGCAGACAATGAAAATTGGTCTAAAATTTACAACGGAGTTTAGCAAGCTTATGAAAAAACATTTCGAAGGCAGATATAAGCCAGTAAAACTCATCTTTGTGAAGCATTTGCATAGTGTGGGTTCCCAGTATTAGTTTGCACGCAACCCCGGTAACAAGTTCGCTGTGTGTTGTGTTTAGTTATTTTTCTCATTTACCTGAAACTGAAACTAAATATTTGCCCGGTTGCATCAATATTTCTATATTAAATTCGGCAGTTGAATGAAAATCAGGTGGGAAAATATTCAACTAAAACTATCACGTAAACTTGTTCCACCGCGATAGGAATGGAGCCACCAAACTTTGCTGATCGAAAAAAGATGACTGGGAGCACCAGAATATTGCTTGGCGGTAATCACGCTGAACAAAATAAGTGCTGGAATTGTTAAACTCACACGGCAAGTTCTGCAGTCCTGTTTACCGTTATGCCTTGCAAAGCACGCACAGAATGCATCTTAAGTGCCTTGGGAAAAAATTAGTGCAAGCCCAAAATATCTCAAATAGCATTTCCTTAAAGATCTATTCACATATGGCCATGTAAAACAATGACTCGACTATGATTAACACTACAAAAATTACCGGAAAAAGCAATTCAATGACCGAGAATAAAGTAACTTCACCAGTGTAGGTGATATGACGAGGTTCACCAACGTACATGCAATAAAACGTAAGTTAGTTTTCTAGTGCCAGTGCAAAAACTTAAGGAAACAATGGAGCATCGCTAATCAGTTGACCTGACATGATCATTAATGATAGGTAGTGATTGTTTTCATCACAGATACCAGAGCGTCACCTGTAGGTGAAGCTGATGCAGTAAAATCTGCTTCAAAATGATCTGGAGGGATTTTATCCATTGCTGCTGGGATTCGTTCATTTTGCGAACTCAACGCCTCTAAAAGGTGAGAAAAGTAAGAACTACTGAATTAACTACTTTGATTAAATCAGAAAACCTACAACAAAATTTATTATCCCTTTCTAAAGCGCCATCCCTTAGTTAATTCACCGGATTTACCATCGTTTGAAGTGAGTTGCCAATGCGCTGTTATAAATGGAACCCTATTACCAGATATGCAAATCAATCAATTTTGACTATGGTACAACAATGCATGTAGCATTTGGGTATTGCAGAACCTGTTTTTAGCGTTATAATTAGTTAAGCACAAAGACGACACATAAGTGTATTTCATGTTCCAGCTAGAACACCAACAATAATGTGAAGTGAGCCTTTGCATGCACCAACTTGACTCTATTCACGTTAATGTGTTGCTTAAATATTTTAATTCATTAATATTGGAGCTAGGACAATGTGATACATCATCATTATAGACCTGCATTTAGTGCTTGCCATTCCAACAGGCTAAACACGAAAGCAAACTGTCCATGATGACTCACGCGTGGCCTCTTGAATAACGTCCTCGTTGTGTCCTTTTTCAATGGCTCTGCTAACGCAAAGAGTGGAAGTCATTTTGTAAAAGATTAAATTGAGAGTAAACACAATATGAGAAGTGATAATAAAAAATTACTTCAAAGCAGATGCCAAAGCGGAAGTGGGGAAAATCTCATTTTACATTCATTTAATAATGCTCCGAATGCATTCACTTAATCATATTCCAACGAGGGCGTTTCACGGAACTCAACGATGAGCAGGCAGATGTCAGGAATAAAAGTGAACTCACACTGAAGACGGCTGTTCACACATGCCGGTCTCATCAAGCAGAGCTAGATCAGCCTCAGTGAGAGTGCTTTCCGGTGCAACCCACAGTGGTTTGGACACCGCAGGGTCGTCAGCACAGTGTAGAGATAGCAAAGAATCAGCCAGGAGCCGATCAATCTCCTCAGGTGTTAGCTGGGTGGACTTCGGACGATCACTCATCACTTATCTCTGGATGAAAGAAAGATTGTAGCAACTACGAGCATTGCTGCCCTAGCTATTCATGGGTAAAATCGACACTCAATTTCTCAAATTCCGATTCACTGCTACTTAAATACAGAGCAGGTAAATCTGTTAACTGATTCAGGTTACAGGCAAATCAGGAAAATCTGGCTCGCCACCATGAATCACACTTGCTCCAGCTCAAACAGAAAATGCATCACTGACACAATAACAACCATAGTTATGAAACGTCCAATAAAATCACATTTACTTCGGATTTCAGATCAGATCTGAGTGTAGAACTCAAAGGATCAGCAGAGCGTGCGGCAGTAAACGGCAGCACCATTTACAAATATCTAATGAAATAAACCTTCCAGGACAACCAGTCACCTACGTAACCTCCCTGCCGTACACAATATCGAAAAATACAGGTGCAACCAATTTTGTGGCAAGCTTGAGACTTCAGCCGCTGATCGTAAAAACAATGACAAAAGACCCAAAAAAAATAACACCGAAGCTCACTGAACGAAACCATTAAGACGGCTTAGTAGAAAATGAAATTGAGACCTCGTCCCTAAAGTTAAGACCTCGGCAATAGGAACGATCAGTAAGCAAGCCCTCCGCACACATAAACAAGGTCAAACACCAACGGGGAAAATCCAACAAAGCCGTTCAACAATTTCTTTTTCGTTTATTTTCTGTTTCAGATGAATTTATACATGTGCTGACGCACAGGATGCATGCAGTCAACAACAAAAAAGAAAACACAAGAAAGTGGGTTTGCAAACGCAATGGGGTTAAAAACAGCATGCTTTAGTCCGAGAGGCGCTGCAGGAACTCCTCGAGCATAGCCTTGGACTGACTTGGTTCTAACGCCCTGTAGCGAATGTCCGCCTTGAGGGTGCTTAAAACATCATCCAACATCGTATCGTTTTCAGAGGAGTGGCGTTTTGCCCTAAGGCGATTAGAGAACATAGGTAAGAGAAATGTTAGCAAATTCCAAAGGCTGTTAAATGTATACTAATGATTGAAAAACATTCACCAAGAGCGGAGTCCAAGCATGAAGAAGGCTGCATGCAACATCTAAATCATGACTATCGTTTACAGGTTACCCATGTGCGATGCCAACCGGACACCATAATCTACTAGCCAAACACCGAAGAAATAGACGCACGATGACATTAATGAGGTCTTTTCCTTCAACATTTCACCGAAATTGTTCTTCGCCTTGGATTCGCGTTCACCGGCCCAATCACGGTATTCGGATTTCCATTTTTTCTCGGATGAAAGAAGCTTATCGAATCGTGGGTCGTCCCTGAAGATCTCCTTCACATCTTTCCAGGGAGTCCAATATGTAATCTAACAGTAAGGAGCACAACGGCACTTAAACAAGAGCCTAAAACAACGGAATCGGCGAAAATTAGCTTTAAGTAGGACGTGCAGAAATACAGAAATATGCAAAAATATGGGCAAGTTTATTGAAGCAGGAGTAGCCAAAATCGAATCGGTCAAGTTATTTGAAAAAATGGCTTTGCAGTTATAACAACCTACCGATTCATTACTATTGATAATCTTAAGAAAAGCTTCTTTAGCTTTCTTGCTGAGACCAGCAGTATAGGAGTCGAAGAGGCTCTCACGTTCACTCCTAGACAGGACATCTGCTATGCCATCCCATCTCGAGTCTTTTCGAAGGAGTTTTTTAGCCTCCTTCCATGAGAGTATCTCTGATTTAATTGCGTCGGTTAGAAGGGCATTGAAGTTGGCCTCAGCTTCTCGACGTAAATGAGATTCACGCTCACGATCCCGCTCTCTCATTGAGTTGGTTCGAGCCTCCTCAACTTCCTTCTTGCGTTCGCGTAAAGAAGCTTCCTGTCGCTCGCGCTTCTCCCGCTCTTTCCGCTTTTCACTATCCTCCCGAGAAGCGCTATCTTTTCCCTAAAAGGTCAAATCAAATCTTCGGTAAGGTGAGTCATAATTTGTCACGAAGGCCTTGTAACACGCAGCAGCATAGTAAACTCATAGTGTGAAGAAGCTAACCGCTAGTTAAGGTATGCAACTATATCTTAAGTGCAGTTTGCATGGGAGATGACACTAAATAGGTTCACTTAAAAATAAGGGTTAATTACATCATCCATTTTCTGAATATATTCGCGGAACCAATCTTCACGACGGCTTGAAGACTCAACCGCTCTATAACGCGGATCAAAGTCAATTTTCCTCTTCACACCGGACCAATGTGAGCGCCGAGATATTGATTTATGCTCTTTTAGGAGAGCGATGAAGTCCGCCTTAACCTATAAAAAATGCGCATGAATAAACAAAATTTTAAAAGGTGGTGGCTCAAATAGTGTCCACCTTCCGAGGACCTGTAATCCGAAAGCCCACTCATTGGCGAACTTTTGCGAAATAGCAGATACGAATTAGCTTAATGACTTTGCTTCAAGTATACGAGGAGACGACAATTTTAAACATTCACCTAAAATTGCATTTAACGTAACTCCCGAATAATTCGCGATCTGTACTTTAAAATACCACAAGGCATATACCACACCGCAAACTTCTTACTATTAAATGTAGACCCTTTTAAGCTGGAAATAACATTAAGAACTGGACAACGTAAGTGAAATTAAGGTAGAA
>NW_020170386.1:1309493-1333956 GCF_000524195.1 Echinococcus granulosus | reverse complement strand
TCTTTCGGAACCAAAAACCCGGTCTTTTCGCTTGGTCGCGGCTAAGAGCGCCTACCGTTAAAAAGCAGCTGTATAAGCTACAGTAGGTCACGATAGGTTATAATGACTAGGAAGGATAGATAAATTTTGCGGAAGCCCCGAGAAGCAGAGAAATTAATGACGGCATATTATCTTGTCAAATCAGGTGAAATGGAAGGAGATTCATTCTAACAATATTGCCTTCAGGCTACAACGTGCAGGAATCGAAGATATCACCTGTGAAAACGCCACCACAATTTTCGCGAACCTCACAAGCACACAGATAGTTTGGTTGTGAAGCAAAACAAACCTGCTAACGAGAGCGAGTTAATCCCAAGTAGCCATTGATGGGGAGTGACGTACAGACGAAGTTTCGGAGTTGTGTGGTTCACGGCCTCCGCAAACACAGAGGTGATCTGTGGACCACTGCGTGTCTCACCACCAAACCAAGCACTCGTTTTCTGTCTGCTTCATGCGGATGATTGCTGTTGCATTTCCCGGAAACTAATCGCCCGTTAATTTGCTGTGCTGCAGTGCGTTAAAAAGGGAAGTTTGCTTGATATACTATCCACTTAACTGCTACTTTTACAGTATTAATACAACAGATTCTACATAGCCCAGAATTTTGTAGCCCCGATAAACCAGCATGCAGCCTAGCTTGAGATTTCGCTGGTTTGAACGCAGTTATAAGCCAAAGTGCTATAACATACACCAAATTCAGCCTTCACGGTCTTTCCGGTTTGTACGATGATTGTACAAAATCCCTTGGCGACCGGCATATAGATAAGAAATCTGTCCTGAGTGGTCTGTAAAAAAAGCCGAATTTGTGAACTTGACCACATTTATATAAAGTTACCGGACGAAATTCTGGAGATTAAATAAATAATCATCAAATTTAGATCAGCAAAACTGCAATTTCCCCAGAAAAAAGCAATTGCACAAGATCCTATCCATGCCAGTAAGCACGAGCCCAGTTTCAGTCTACGGGGTAAAATGCAGATTTTGAAATTATGATAGTAAAAAAGGCGTCTATTTTAACGATATATTAACACATTCCCCTGTGGAAAGACTTATCTGACACCGCATTCCGAATATGTACCACGCTAACTCGAAGCCTTGTATTACTGTCCTAACGGTGGATTGTGACGACACTAGATATAAGCAAAGTTCAAATGCGCCATGAAGTGAAAGCAAAAAAATTAGAACATCGAAACCCGCAGAGAATCGTGATTCTCATCAATGCCAAAGATATTTCGTAATTAGTCGCTGCTGATAAACACCCAAAGGCTTTTTTAAACAACGACCAGTTGTATGGTACCCTAAGTGTTAAACATACTTTGTCTTTCTGACTCGACTTTTCCTTTTCCCGACGACGCAAATCCGAAAGAAAAGCTTGGAAGAGGGACTCCCGCTCGCGAGACTTTTCTATACCTTTAAATCTTTCATCTCGACCATATTTTGAAGCGAAATCCGAGAATGAAGACCTGAAATATGACAGGGCTTCAAAGTAATATCTCGCATAAACGTCTCGCTTAGAACTATGTAGCGCAGCGGCTTCTAAAACGGAGCATTCAATGCTCTAAAAAAGTCTTACAGACTAATGCAGCAAAAAACCAAAGATCGACGCAACAGCAAACATAAAGCCACTAAATAAAAGTACTAACTTTGGGTTAAGATTGGCTCCTGTGAGAAGCTCATTAAACCCCTCCTTCTTTTCCCGCATTTTATTTTTCTTTTCACGTCGCTCTTCCTCTGCTCGCTCCCTTACATATGCCTCGAACGCCTGCTTTCTTTCTTCACAAGTGAGCAAGAGGTACCTCTGATCGAATACAATCTTATGCAATTCCTTGTCCCAGGTGGAGAAAGCCGATACCTGAAACGATAATGCATCAAAACATGAGGAAAAAAACAACTTTTCTGTGACCACAACACGCACCTGCTTATCAATTAACATCTGTCGAAATTGCTGAAGGCGGACTTCAAGCGGTAGGCTAGCTTGATCCTTTGCGGCCCGTTCAAATGCCTCCTTCGCCGTGTCTATCGTAGCCAGTTCACCAATGTGTTGCTTCGCTCCCTCGTCCACCACCATCATTTCAGTCCTCGAAGTTACGTCCTGAGCTTCCACTTGGCGCCTCGTCGTTGCCTCCTCTCTGTGCAAAACAAGGGTCATGAAGGACGAAGGCTTCGGAATCCAATGCTCTGCGTGAAATAACTTACAACCGTGCCTTTTTGATTGGAGGATCCTGTGGCGCTGGTGTCCCGGATCTCTCGTTGTCGACATCAATAGAATCCTTTTCCTCATTAGGCGGCTTCTCAAGCAAACGCTCAACATCCGCACGACCCTTCAGCTCCTCGGGCGTTTCCCAAACACTAATGCGTTTACTAGGATTGAAAAAGAAGACCCGACCATCGCCAGTCCAGACCACACACCATGGCGTTCCGGTAACAGCTGTACTGGATATAGGTCGGCTAGTATCCTTTTGCTCTGCTTCCTTTTCCTTTTCGGGTTCAAGCTGATGCTCCACAGTCGGCTGTCGAGATGAACTCTCAGGTTTCCTTTCAACGACCGATGATTGCTGACTCTGGGAAGGCTTAGAGTCCGTGGAGATGTCATTTGAACCGGAGTGGAGCTGCAAAATGGGAATACGCGTTCAGTAATCCAAACAGAAGCACGACCGAAAAATGCAACCTACAGTATTCAAGGAAAATCACCCGCAATCTCAGGCCAACAACATCTATAATACATACGTCTACAGATAAGTCACTTTTATTTAAATGCTATCCAGATAGAAAACATTTCCTCTTAAGGCATTTATCACAAGAACAGATCACTAGTATTAGTCTCCACTAGATCATATCAGCGGTTTTATATTTTGATGCAGGCTTCCAAACGCCTCAACTTCTTTTATTCAATGAGACTTTTTTTCCGCTACTTCCAAGCACAACGTCAAAATTAGCAAATACGCACCTTGTCTTGCGAGTTTGTGGACGGTGCCGGCGCAACCGATGTCTTCGACTGCGGGTCACCCATATCTTTGGATCCACCTGGACAAAAGACAAGGCAGAAAATGAGGTTCTCAAAGCTACATCCATATCTAAAAAACTGCAAACGAACGCCAAGGTGGACCGACAAAAACCGATCATCTTCAAAAATACGGACCCGCACCTTCCCAATCGATGAGAACCTGCGGCTTCTCCCATGTTGTTTGACCTGTTTGACTGTTGTGGAAGTAGGATTTGCCATCACCACTCTGGTACTCAGTCCATGCAGCAACATCAGGCGGCTTCACAGGTAGCGGATTCGCTTGGATTGGAATGCTCGAGGGTTGACTAACAGCAGGAGCTTGTGATGAAGGAACATTTCCTGGTTTTTCAACATCACCTTGCCTGATTATAGTAACACTGTCAGGACGATCCCATCGCGTTTCGCGGCTGTGCATATTGTAGTAGTAGACCTTGCCATCCGCAGCGACATTTTCAATCCATATTTCCTCCTTGGAATTGGAAGATGGAGCTGAGGCTCCCAAAGACTGTACTGGTGGCTGTCCAGGTAGGGGTGGTACACCAGGGAAGTTGCTCGGCGGCATCCCACGCTGTGAAGGTGGTGGCATGTTGTACATCCCCATGGGCCCAGCGTGCATCATAGGTGGAACTGCTGATGGTGGAAAAGCCATTGGCATGAAGGATCCCGGCGGCCCGCTCGGCAATGACGACACTCCCGGTTGATAAACGCCTTGTGAGGTGCCATAGGGCGGAATTGGGTATGGTGGCATGGAACTAGGTGGCATTTGCCCAGAATGAATGGTAGATGATACGTCGCCGTCAGACGGTCCAGATGGTAAAAGCGGTCCACCAGTTTGTGGCATACCGCTAGAAGAAGCATCAACTTCTTGCGCTGGCTGTGACATGTCGCCGCCTGCTGAAACACTAGACTGTGATGGCATTCCATACTGATGCGAAGGTGCACCAGTCGGTGGTGGCGCTCCCGATTGACCTAAATTACGCAAGTATAACTTAGTAACCATAAGAATAAAATACTCGGCAAAAGGTATCAGCAAAAAGTAGTAATACCATCATACGGTGGAACGCCTTGCCCATTGGGCGATCCCGGCGGATAAGTGCCTCCAGGGGGAGGAACACTTCTGGGGGGCGCCATATAGCCTGCTCTTGGCGGACCATAACCCGGTGGTCCCATTTCGGGCACATTCGGACCTCCGTTCATCATCGGTCTTGGGCACGGAGGACCACCCAGGAATGGTCCAGGTGGTGGCCCAAAGCCCCTTGGAGGTGGTGGAACACGAGGACGGATGCCCGGCGGCATTTGTTGAAAATCTTCCGGAAAACATTCCTGATCATAGTAGCCATCCATATTCTCACCACTAGGGTCACCTTCACTCATTCTAATCGGAAAACGCTGTGGAGGGTACCTAGGAGGCCCTCTATGTGAAATGTCAAAAGGTCGCGGTGGCCCATCAAAAGGCCTAGGTGGACCCCTGTACCCTGGCATTCCAGGGGGCCGCATACCAAGTGGGCCAACTCTACAGCATGACGTTATTTAAACCAAATTTGTACCTCATGCCCATGGGACGCGGCCCTCGTATCACCGGACCACGACAGCCCATCGGTGGCATGATGGGTGGCCTCATGCCAAGACGAAATGACTGGGGCATACCAGGCCGGTGAACGCTCTGAGCGGGACTATTGAACGGTGTAGTAAACTGACCAGCTCCTTACCTGAATATCGGCATTGACTGCTTCGACTGAGGACTCTGTGGCTCATCCTCCTCATTAACACGCTCAACAACCTCCCCGGGAACAACACCTTCATCGGACATCTTGACACAAACGAAACAAGCTGTTGGATCGACGCGTTCAAACAAAGAAGTGTCGTTTCAAATAAAAATCCCATTGCAAATCTGCCCCCTGCAACTAATTCTTATGGGTATCTTAGTATTAATATCATTTTTTTTTCAATTGATATCTTTTACGACCTTGCCTACGCAAGCAACGATCTCTTTCTCTCCTAAAAAAATCAAAAGCAAAATGCAAATTAACGTTCCAATAAATATACCATGTTTAATACCTGGAAGCTCAGAATTTTAATTTTAAGTTTGCAACCTTACCTTTTGTGGCATTATAACCATGCAGCCCAAATCAGCCCTATCCACGCGCGCAACTGTAGTGTAATACAATAGTGGTTTATCCCTTGGTTTTGGTGAGGCGCGACCTTTGTACTTTGAATTAGCCCCCTTGTACCCAGCTGGGTGGGCCGGCCTTTTGGGCCATGCCAATAGCCCGGACACCTTCTCCGCGCTGAATATATATTCTGCCCGAGTGTTTCGTCTTCAGGGAGTCTCGGGACGCTACAGTAGCGCCTCAAATCTCTTCTGAAGTTGTAATAAGCCAAAGCATTATAGAATGCTATACGACTAACACACGGAGAAGCTGGGGGTCATAAAATGCCTCAAGGGCATGCCGCAGAGTGGAAGTACGAGTCGTAAGAATTCGCATTGACCGCACAGTTAAACACCCGGTTGAGCCAAAACATCAAACCACCACATAACCCCAACTCCTAGATATTCTCCTGTACTGCCCATCGTAACGTAGTTGGTGCCATTGATACCACCTACAAACCACGAACACCAACCAACAGATTTCGTGCATTCGCGAATGCATTTGACCCCAAGGTCACCGAAGTATCCCGACAGTCTCATCGTAGTATGGTATTCGTCTTCCTTTGGAACTGCAATAGCAGATGGAGACTGTACTGCCTACACGGGGCTCAAGGGTGAATGATGGCGCACATCGTGGTTGCCCTTCACCAGCCTTGGGAAAATTGGCCTAAAAGCGGAGCCATTTAATTGAAGACGGTTTGCGGTAGCTTCACGGGACAGACATCTCGCAACTACTCCTCACAGCCACTTTGCCCCCATTTCAGTGCTGCCCAGCTGCCCATCTAGATCACAATCATCAAATAAGTACTTGGAAGTGTCGCTTGCTCAAGCAATTAACCTCGTCACATAGATCTACAACGAGCTCGTCCGTTGATTTAAGTGTTAATAATCTCCTTGCAGAACAAGAGATTGGGATAGTCGCCGAAGGTAGACGTCAGCTTTACCCATCCTGTTAGGAGTCTTTATAGGCTCAGCTATTCGCAGCAGGTACCCCTGTTCTATTCAGCTACTGAAATCAGGATATTCGTACATTTGGATCGGGTCTGTTTACCGTTAACACCAATGCTGTGCTTGACCCTTCCCTGCAGCAGTAACAAATCGTAATGCATCCTACCAGTGTACAGAAGTACTTGGAGGCCATTAGCATGGCTCGAAGGTCACACTGCAAAGTGTAATCATAACCTGGGGAGACTGAAGTGCCCGTGTAGTTAAATACAGTTAAGCAAAATACCATACCACCGCGTGCTAGCATTTGACATTTGCATTGCCCATCTTCTTCATCGGATTAAGTTTCTTAGTCCACATAGATTTAAACAATTTTTGGGACGATAATGTGTCGGTTCGGATCACCACTGCAGCCTAAAGGAATTGTAAAGTAGATTCACTTTCTAACATCTGGTATTTTACGCAGGAATTAATAACGTCTTTTCTCATATGTAAGTAACGAGAGCCATGCAACTAGCCTCTCACCCCTTCTGTACGCAAACAGAAGGTGGTCCTCCGAACCGTCACGACTCATTGCAACTTCAAGGAAGACGACGTTGACAGCAGCGACGGGCTAACCCCATCTGGAAGGACAAACTCCCCAATTTTCACATTTAGTTACTGAACTCTAACGTTACAGAAAGAAGGCAGCTGCAGCAGGCGGTTGATTCGGCCAAGACCCCCAGTAGAAGGATTACAATTCCGTCGGCATCTGACAAGTACTCTAATCCCCTGTTTTATAAGCTTACTAACGAGTGAAACTGGGTCACACTTGAATGGTTTGAAAAAAGTCAATTACAGAATCATATGCGGTATTTGCGAGAGGATGCTATTCACGTAAGCAAACGATTCATCCTCCACGTCTCTACTAACGAAACCTACAGAGACGGCTGAGCAAGGGGCAGAGGAATAGATACAGAATACCAATTTCGTGAAAGTACTTTAAAGCTTGTCTTTTACCGGACGGCTCTCTCATTGGCGCACACAGTGCACTCGTCGCGGAGTACTATCCGCATAGGCTAAATCTCCTCCGTACCAGACGATACTATAAATAGCAAAGATTACTTAGGAAAGAAAATAATCTCCAACGTAGCAATGAAAAAAATATAATTTTGTTCATTGTCCCGAGCTCAGCTTAGTGTCTACCGTCCCGACAAAATGATTAATCAAGTCTAGAAATGGTAATCTTTAATTTAGTACTCTTACAAACTCCGATCTACCAGAAGGCCGTACAAACAGGAATTCAAACTGACAGCCCTGGTATTCATACAGAACGGAAAGTTTGGAAATAGTGCAACACGGGATGTGAGTACGTCAATGCGTGTGAACATGTCGCCAAGATTCAAAAGGGTTTGCTTTGATCTTGAGGGCGAGCAGTGCAGTAGAGCCCAAGCATTAGTGAGGACCGTTAGCTTTACCGTTTGTGCCTTTAGTGAATGGGAAAACAGTGTATAAAAGCTAGCGTTCACGAATGCAGTACACGTCGAAGTCCTCCTTCACGACTCCTAGAACGCTTGAAAACTGAGGCGGTTTAAGCTAACCCAATTCGCAATGCACCAAGTATGATGAGGAAGTAACTTGGCCCTAAAATGGCTAAATCAGTTCATGCGGTAGAGCCAATGGATTCATTTGCACAAAAAAGACAGGCAAAAGCATTTGCGTTCGTAGTACAGGTCCCGGGCTCGACCGGTTGCCTAACAGTCCATTGCCCTTGCGCAACTTGCACTAAGGCGCACCACTGAGCTTGAGCTCGAACAGGGCATGTACACATCTGTTTGCAGCACCAACACAACCCAATAAACGTATATTACTAGGCCCAATTGATGGACGAGTCCCACTAAAGGTTGATTTCCTACAACCGAACCGGTGGGTTGTACGTTGATATATTTATTTCCAACAGTATCCACCACTTGATCCATGAAGCATTCAACAAAAATCTCTTCAGCAAACCCAGAGCCCAAGAAAAACATCCGAAGCAGTAGCAGTGTCTAACCCAAAGGTGCTTCGAAGAGAAATCATTCCAATGTAGTCCGGGAAACTAACATGCCAAGCCATAGTCACTGCTGTAATCAATGACGCAAAAGCCGACAATTGGACCAAGAATGTAATCCCATGTTGATATTGATATCAATTGCCAAAACTCCGGACCCTCCAGTTCCGAGTCCCTGACATTAGCAATAAGTAAGGTCTCAAAATCTACTTTTGTGACTGATAAACTCCCTTAGACAAATTATCATCTTGTACGCGACACCCAATCTCAAACAGCATTTGTACAATAATCGATGGTAGGACGAAATTTGGTCATGTCAAGGTAGATACCAATCCCCAACCACTTTTCGGGCCCCAAGTCTCGTGGACAGTTGATTTAATGTGAAAAACCGGCAGATTCATCGTAAGTGTCACCAATGACCAATCTAAAGTCAGTACGAATGTTTACGTGTCAGTGTAGCTGGTACTTTTCTTGAAGGCCTGCAGAAGATTCCTTTAATCGAAAAAAGCGAATAGATGGTTTCGTTCGCCAACTACAAACAATATTGTCCTGATCGTATGATAAAGCAAAGTTATTCGTCTTTGAAAGCTCATCGTTCAGAATTGATGTCAACCTTTAACCTTTTGTAGAACATGAGCGGCCCTACAGCCTGCTTGATAGTAAAAAAAATTGAAAGAATTCTCCAGACAGCCAACTTCGATCACGTTGACGACGTAGACCGGTCGATCGCGAATCAATAACCAGAGGGGGCGAGACACGTAAAGAGGGATAAAGGCGCTACACAAAGCGCCCGTGGCCACAGCATCGGGGTTCGTGCAAGGATGCACAAAGTGGTGGTTGCCACCGCCAAACTCCACGAGACATTAGGCAAGTCTGAGCTGATACAAGTTCAAAGGGTAGCCCAAACTCCTAAGTGAGCAGCCTAACCACGTGGCAAAGAACAATCTTGGACGAAATGAGACCAGCGATGCAGTAATAGATTTAACTTCATCTATCACTAGTGGTTACATTAGTTATTAACGAAATAACTTACTCAAACGGCGATTGCATATTATTTTCAATAAAACCAGTAGCACATCTTCCATTCAAATGATTTATTTATTGTACAATTCCACCCGAAAGTAAACCCATTGTTTAGACCATGATGCCATCTATGCAGGCTAAGTAATGGGACATTTCAACAGCAGCCTGGAGGTTTGTGTACCCAGGACGACCAACAATGTGGCCAAAGGCGAGCATGTTTTTTGGCAGTGTAGCCACGCCGAAAGAGGAAGCAGGAGGCGGCACAAGGGGTGAATTTTCTGAAATGAAGACAGTCTTAATGTTTGTAATATTTAATGCAGCATTAAACGGAAAAAATCGAGATATATGAACACAAAGGACTTGGTAGACTTAAGCTTTACAAGAACATTACACCGCTCAGTGAATGAAAAAAAGGCCGTGATTAAAGAACAAGCTTCCAATTCGTTGCAACCACAACACACCAGGATAATTGTAACTGAAGAAATAGCTATCAACAACGCCCCAAATTTGCGAATAGGTGGGTTTTTAACGGAGAAATAATAACCCAACATGGCAGCATTAGTAACTGTGAATGAAACAAACAGCATCATTTTCGAAGTAAAAGTACAACTAACAAATTGACTCAATACTAGTTAGTAAGAAGCGACTCAGACATCGACATGCGCTTCACGGCAAAAAACAAGGAATTAGCGTGATATTAGCTGGCGAGAAAAATAAGCAGGACAAGTGCTTCCATGCTGGCCAAAATCTTAAGGGGGTTTTGATATGGAGGTCAGACCAAACCAGGTTCGTGTTCATAATTAAGTGGATTGTCGGATGAACACGAACGGTCTTCCTTTCCATGTACATGAGATTTGCCCATGCTCATAGGAACATATTTTTTAAATCATAAACTTCACCGTCATCAAACACGTTTACGCTAGAATCATGCCACTACGTCTGTATAAGTACACTAGATCTGAAGGTTAAGATGACACATATACCCAAACTACCGAATGCAGACTTACCTATATGCCTGATAACGTATACTCTATTGGGACACAGAACCCAGTAGCAACCTCACCAGGCAAGAATAATGAAGGAACTAAACGGGGCGACCACAGACAGACCAGTCGCGCACCTCCTTCCACATCTAGGTGGCAAGCGCCCCATATTGAGGCCAAAGCCTACCGACAGCCAATAGAAATGTGGTAGTGCAGTGATTTAGTTGAACAAACAAATTACGCCTCATTGTAAATATCAGGGATTTTAAAGCATGGTCGTATTTAACTCTAACAGTATTAGGATAACACATAAAAAATTTACCAAGGATAAGCGTCTCATCCAAGCGGAAGACGGAGGCACCCTTACAAAAACTCTTCAACAATATTTCGGTTACCGCAACGGTATGTAACGCCTCCAGCGTCCCTCCCTCTTACTTCTACCTTCGTTCCTTCGGAACGAGCAGCTTGGTCAGAGGAAGACATCTCTTACCAAAACAAGCGTTAAAGTGTGCATGGAATCGGGGCTGCATGAAACCGATGTTCATTTGCTCCTAAAGGGCCAGTGGCGGCCTCCGGTCACAAGTTTTGCACGTCCCGACGGCCTCTCACATAGAATGTACCTTCAAACAAGTAGGCATTACAAATATACACGCTTCCAATCAATTATACATGTATACATTGGTGTTGATGACTACTACACTTTGCTGTCATTGTGTTCTTTAAACTTCTAAGATTTGGGGGCTTGAATTTCGATGTTTTAGTGGTTTAGAATGGTGAGTTCTGAAGACTTTTCGGATAGTTTTTAAATAAACGTTTATGAATGGCTGTTTTTAATGATTCTGGTAATAAGTGCATCGTCTCATCGAGTTTTTTTGCAAGTGCTTTAAAACGAGCCTTCATCCCGCGAGTAACGGTTTGGATCACATTTTCACTTACATTTTAGTTTGGTTCTTGTATGTGGTCAAGTTTACTATAATTCAGTCGATATAATATTTTTGCCAACATTTGTTTGTTCGGTGAGGGTCCCTCTCCCTTTGTTAGGATCAGATAACTCCGCTTCACGAGCATTGAAAATACGTGTCGATTAAATATTAGCAAGGCTGTTTTTGTTTTACTGGGGACATGTAAGTAGAACTAATGTCTTGTTACATGCAACGACGTGAAATGTCTGTACCGGCATCGAATTTCAAGGACGAGATTTGTCTTCTAAGAAGTTCGGGCGGCACTTTGATGGTACGATGTTGGAATTATGGGAACCCCCTTGCTGAAGTTTTAAGCTATTCAGGTGTAAAAACAAATAGGGATTTTCCCAGTTCATGACATACAAATGAGTACCATTTAGAAAATCGATGCATGAATGCTATCAATGCCAGAATGCATGCAGAAGTTGAGATCCTGTTTCAACAGGCGGTGCTCTAGAGCACCATTGCCTAAGTATTCTGACTACTGTAATCATTATGGGTTGCCTCAGAGACGCTGTCAGCGTTTCGCATTATCCAAGTTTTGTTCCTTGGATATGGGGATCCATAGATTTCCTCGCAATCTCGTTTATTAAATTAGCGGGAATAGTTCATTTTTTTGCTGTGATTTGAAGTAGCAGTCGTACCACGAAAGTGAACAACTATGCGACAAAATTAGGAAGTTGTTGATCTTGACAGTCCCTGATAGGAACCGAAAATTCGGTTTCCTTGTTAGTGGGCAGAAAAATTTCATCCACTTTTATCTCTACAATTTATTTCCATGCAGGGTAAAAGAATGACTAGATCGCTGTCAATCTGGATGTTGTGTATCTTTTAATTAATTGACAATTAAACGAAGTGTGTCTCGGATAATGCACTAGTTAATGCCAGAATTGTAGGTGTGTCATTAAAGTCCGGGGGAGTAACACCCTTGTCTTTCCAGTAAAACTTCGATAAAAAGCCCTTTCTGATTCCATGGACAGTTATACATTAAAAAGGCTGATGCAGTTGGCGATTCCGGATGCATGCTAAACAACTTTTGCTACCGAAGGAATGGATGAAAAGCCTAAATCTAAGTTACTTTGTGCGCCCAACAAGTTACCATCGATGGTGGAGAGTTCAAGAAAGAAGCGAGTGTTGAAATGCGTGTGCCACTTGTCGAGACGCTTTAGCTTCCTGTAATCCACCATGTAGATTACGACAATGCAGAAGAAGTTGGAAGAATACGTTAGCTCGAACATTTTGCAATGATTATAGCATTTTTCAATCCGTCACAATCCAATCGAACTAACCAATGGGCACGAAAAGATTAATTTGCTATTTCGAGACTAAAAGAGCATTGAAGCATTAGAATTCTTTCATTACACAGAAGTACCGTAGTTCTAAATAAATGCGAATGCCTTATGGTGATTAATGTTTAGTCGTCATTTCCATTTGTCAATAGTAATAAGGTTATTTAGTACTAAGACTGATAACTCATTTAGGAATAAGCTGGATTCAAGAGCACCCTTACACACCATTTAGCATTTTATGTTCCAGAACATATTATTTTAACCCACCATGAATGTCACCAAGGGTTGACTTAAATGTTTTGTATTCCATCTTCATTCGCATGATGTCTTGATTCTACCCGCCCTGTAGACGTGGTTACGAAACGGTTATCTGAGCTTATTACAAGCATCCCTGACCTAAACGGGTCAACTCGCCTAATATGTAAAAAGTTAACCGCGATTTCTTTAAAAATGTATGTCATTGCAATTGACCAAATGAATTCCGCTTTCCAAGGGGTTTTAATTTTGGAAAAAGCTCACTTTTCTCATAACAGATAGAAGGATCTGACCCACAAAGTCATCATGATCGGGAGGAGCCTTAACTTGAGCACTGATTTCCATCGGTGAAACGCTTGAGGAGAAATATTCTTTCTACCGGCGGGCGATTGAAAAAAGGAGGGCGGGGGAAATGATAGAGGGGAGTGGAGATGGTGACTGCTACTATAGGACAGCGCACGACCACACACACTAATACAGAGTGAACACAGCCCTCCACCTCGTCGTTCACTTGAGTGTGTCTTAGGTCTTTTCCGTGCGTGAAGTATGCCTAAATTGCTGCCCCTGCAGGCTGTCTACTTTTGTCTTCTCGACATCACTAACCCCACTAATTTTTTCCTAGTCTTTCGAAAGTTTAACCATGTTTACTCCAATTCTTTAAATTATTCCAGTTGTTTCGATTTCGGGAATGAGTATTTTAAAGAGCATTTTATTATACTCTTTTTCATTTTAAAATTAAACAGTCTTGTACCTCAGTGGTCCACTTAAGTTGATGCCCATCCGTTGCCGAGGCAAAGTATTCAGGCAGAAGCGATCACGAAGCAAGCATAATGACAACCCAACGACTGTAATAACCTAAAATCCATAGTTTCAGGTACATTGTCCATACCATCTTCCTGAAGTGACACTGATCTATGAAGTAACAAGCCAAATACAACATAAGCATGATTCTATGCTAATAAGCTATTCGCCTATGAAGACTCAGGGACATATGGGTTAAAGTTTTGTGCCGCCTTAAGAATACTTTGTTATTCGAGAGGTTCACAATAACTTGATCTTTGAAATTCCCAGTGTAAAGGTGAGTGAAACCCTTTGGTTTATTTCTCGCATGCACCAACCTACGCATTTTGGAGGCGTAACGGACTGCAAGAAGTGATTGGCAGAGTCACCACTGAGTGTATTCTCAAACGAAGCTTGATGCAGGGCGTGGTTATAGAGATACTGATTCCACCTGCTCTTAGAAGACCTCCACAGAATGAATCATGCCACAGCTCATGCACCCCCAAACTGTCTACGGCATAGGAAGCATTTGAAGCTATGTTGACACACTTACTCATCCATGATCATGGATAAGCGAGTTTGAAATTTTATGATAGGGTTGCACAGAGCGGTTTTAGAGCCTGATCTTGCTAGACCACTTACGAAGAGCTCTGTTTACCATGAATTGATTAAAGAAGAGAAAAGTTAATTTGCGAGACGTTAAAAGTGTGTTGTCTGACTCGAACGATTTACTGGAGAAGAAAAGGGAACTCATTTACCGGGAGTAAAAAGAAAATTAACTACCGCCTTGGGATGCAGCACAACCACCCAAAACAAGTTTCAACAACTTGTCTCTGATCTGGACTAGCTAAAAATGTTTCCGTCTTTGATGCACTTTCAATGTGTTATCGCTTGATATTTCAATCTGTTTCCTTATCCTAGAACAGAATTTGGTGTACCGCCTTACTTTGTGCCTGGTAAAGAGGTCGTACTACTGGGTGGCTTAAAGGTGGAGGCTCAAGTCACCACCTCCGGAACAAGCTCAAAAAATATGTAAAGTGTGAGATATGCCATTCATTTGAGATTTGCCAATGGCTAGTTATTTTGAAAGCACCACTGTGGTTTAGGCAAACTGCTCACGAGTTCGTTGTTTGCTGGTCGATCCAGGCCACGCAATGGGATTTTAATTTCAAAGCAGCATTTCCATCTAGCATCCTTAATTTGTTCTTAATTCTGGTGCATCAAGCCCCGGAATGCATTTTTTGTCACGTCACATCAGAATGTTCTTTCATCATGAATTCGCAGTGCATGTAATATTTTCCAAATGTAATTAACTTGAAAAAGCACGTTGATGGTCTTCATCAATTCTAGCAATAGGAGTGTGTCACTGGGGTTGATGTAAAGAGGCCAATCGTTAGAGAAGGCCTTGTGAAGGAGCAAACGCCATGTGACCTACCGTGTGCGGTCCTCGCATCAGTCTTGTGTGGGGCGCTCTGGGCAGTCATGGAATTTACCCGTTTCACAGGAGCATTGGGTGTCATTCTGCGGTGCCGTGGTGAATTGCAGCTGTGGTGGAGTGTTGGTGGTTGTGTGATCTTACGTGTGCATGCAGGGTTCGGATTTTCTAGTCTATTTTTTCCAATAATCCATCATCATGTTCTGTGCCGATGATGCGGCTACGTCAGTCAGCCTTTATTACCTTCACCGTGTGACTGGCAGTTATAATTCAAGGGATGCGATGTGCAAAGAATAATTCAAAAATTATTGCTGAAATCACTCTCAATAATCATTGCGTCATCTACCAGCAAAATCTGTAGCCGCGACCAAATTAAATATGCGCAGCTACAACTCCACCAACAGATCACTTTTTGGAAATACTTTCCGAGTACCTGGAATGCTAATTACTTTGACTGCATATACGCATTTGTTTGTAGATTTAAAAAGTTGTATGATTTCTTTCTAAAATGAACTGATGAATTGGCTTTGCTGAAGGTGTTTCAACTCTCAGTGCTTGCTAATGAACTTGCCGTGCATTACGATGCACATATATACCTGCGTGTTTAATAGGAAACACTACACCAGGCACAATGTATCCTTTTCTGCTTACCCTCCGATTTGAAATGGGAGCGCAGTGTTCAGGAGTCCGTTTAATCTAAGTGATCCTTCTCTTTGTTAATAAAAAAAGCCTGTTCTTCCATCTCGAGAAAAAGGATGTCCCCACGGCGGGCAGCAAGGGTCTGCGGCGCAACACTTGTGAGCGCACGAGTCATTGAATGAGGCGCAGATACCGCAACATTTGTTCTCACCATCGCAAGTTGCATCGTTGATTGCCTGGTGACAAAATGGCATGACTTATGGTTCTCGTTAATGTATTTGTCGAGAACTCACGGTTTTGTCAACTCTAAGATGCACCAAGTTCCCTTCTCGATAGCTTTTCATTGACTTAGTCACTGTTCTGAATATCCACTTATTCGATAGACACTGACGAGAGTTAGTAACTGCGACCGTAATTTAATTATGCTTTACTAGTCTTGGTTAACTATAATCGGGAGTTCTTCTTCAAATAAAATATTTGCAGAGTCAAAATTTTAGGCTATATTATGCAGGCTAAGCGCACTTTAATCCCACTTGCCAAATTCTCACTAATATCCCCTTTCCCGAACAAATTCCAACTTCTTTTGAAGGGAACTAATCTCATTAAATGTCTATTTATTTACCAGCAAGCATAAAAGAATAAAAAGGTGGCTGCAACTCAGGCGAGTGCTCTTAAATATGAGTGGGGGAATTGGTTTGATTGCAATTATGTATCTGGGTAGCATATTTACTGATGCTGATGGAAATGCCGAGTTGTTTCTCCGATTTGACCCGATAAAATAGCTTATTACCGTGTCCTTACATAAATGCACGAATTCACACCCGTTTCCAGGTGACACCATATAAGCTAGAACTCAATGGCCAAAATCGAATGGAGTTATCTAAAAAAAGGCTTTACACAAGGGCAAGAGCTAACTGTACCCCAAAAAAAAATCAAAAGAATAGTTGGATCGAGGTGTGTGATGAGTAATGAAATGTGGCTCGTCTTTTGCTTTTCACAGTGTACATTTCACCTTCACTCATCTCACGCTTCGCACATCTTGAATAGTGGCATATCAACACACCGGAAATTCTGGTTTTTCACATCACTTTGGATTTTAATTGGACCTTATTTAGTTAATAACAGTAACGAACCTACTTTTACTCTATTATTTCTGAGTAAAGAACAGTTTCAAATAGCTTAGCAGATCTTTAAAATGTGCCGTTCACTGCTGGTACACACATTTTTAATCCCTCAGCACTTCAGCGTTCTTTGCCTGTTAGTAGGTTATGCGTTAGTGTGTGGTGATTATTTCAAAAAGCTGTACTGATTGTTTTCAGGAAGGTGTGTGCTCAAAGAAATTGTCGCCAAAGTATAGTCCTAATCTGATTCGAAAATTCCCTTCTCCGTTTCACACTTATCGAAAATAAGAGGTTACAATAAGCTAAAAAATACTTCCTTCCTACTATTCACTATTATCTGGTCATAAAGATCTAATTGATAATCGAAGTGAACTACTTTAATTATTGTCATCGGCAGAAGCAATACAGGCCCGCAAACAGGCCCCTTGGCGATTGGTTACCACGATCGATTACAGTTTCGGTTTTTTCTAATGAACTTAATAAACATTTTTTACTTTGAAAAAGTGGTTAAAGGAAAATGAACAAAAGTGTGCAAATGGAACGAAATAGCGAAAGAGAAGTATAGCACAACTAAAGGTGTCCAAGGATAATGGTATTCGACCCATGAATAAGACAATCGATCAAGATAAGCACTTGGAACAAATAAAATAGTACAATCCGTCGAGAAGCCATTAATAGCAGTCTCTTCTCTTGCTCACTTACCAGATCGTACAAATCTTCTTAGCTAAAGTAGAGTTTACTCCACTTTGGGAGATCGTATCATCTTTATATTCTACTACACCATAAGAGGTTGAAGATAGGAGTATGTCCAGCATATCCTAAGTTAAATGGCCTTACTTCAGAAAAAGCTAGTCGAAAAAGTTCTGGAAAACGTGGATTGCTATTGGGGTGAAAAATTACGATGGATAGCAGGAAGTAGCGCAATCAAACCGTCAAACAGAGGTTGTCATGAGTCTAAGGTTCTCAGACCTAGATCCGATGTGCAACCTTGATGACCTGTAAGGTGAACTTGGAGAATGATGAAATGCTACTTGTCGGCAGTAAGAAGGACCATCAGGTTGTCACAGCACACCGTTCGTTTACGCGCAACCAAGACCTCCATGCAGCACATCTCCATTGTTCTTCAACTGGAGCTTCTTGCTATGCACACTCCCCACCACTCCAATCACCACAGCACAATCAGGCGTCCCATTACAAAACAGACACGTGGTGGGGATCGTACTAGCAAGTTAATTGAGCTTGAACCACTGTCCTTTTTTGAAGTAGCTTTTGATGACTATCAGCAAGGAGGAGGGAAGGTGCAGCGAGCTGGGTGTTTGTCATTCTCAAGGTCGGTGAAGTGCCTGCATTATTTCAACGCCTCGAAAATCTGAGAACCGAGTGTTGTATTTCATGCACTAAAGTGCACTTCATCGGTTGTTCGGAGCGCCTTCTTAATTCTTGCCGATTCCCTGTGAGTGTTAGAGGTAATAAAGTGTGTATCCAATGCATGCGCAAAAATCCCCGCACTCTCAACCGTTTTGAACTGTTTCGAGTTCCTTCTTCAAGGTCAACTTGGTAGGTGGCAAGACCCAAGCGATGGGTCTGATAGGCAAAATTGGGCTGATTTGAGTTGTCTCTGCAATGCTGACACAAGTGCTACTTTCGAATATGCATTTTTTAAGTGGTAGTCGATTATTTTGTACTGTTGGAAATACTTCCGTCCCCATTCCATTGGGTTGTAGCCTAAAAGAAAGTGCAGCATTTTAGGTGCAAGACTAACGCACAGCAGCTTGGTGCTGGAGCCAGCCAGTCCGGTTTTGAGAGGGAAAATCACAATTTTCGATTGTAGAAAGGTTTTCTTTCTCCCCTATATTGGCATTTTGCACTCATGACAAACAGGTATACATTGACCTGGGTTTATTACTTACTATTAAACTGCTCTTCCTCAAAACCTGTTAAAGGTGCAATTATTTTGGGACATTAACATTCTTCCTGGCTTGTGGTAATAGGAACGTTGTCGGATGGTCTCAGGAGGTAATGCAACCGAAAGAGCAAAATGTGTTTGATCCCTTGTGCGCCGTCCTTGGGCCGATCACCCTTAAAATACGCTATGACCTCATCGATGGACTCAAACCTTTTCGCGAAAATATCGCGTCAGTAGTGTGCGGGCAAGTAAATATGTTTAGATGATGGCAGACATGAGATTTTAAAAATTTCCAAGGCGCTCTGACTTTATTTCATGCCTGCAAAAAGTCACTCTTATTTTCCTATTTGGACAGTGTGATCTCTTTACCCAGTCAGAGATAAGCTCTGTGCTACAGCATAACATTTCCTAATTTTACCGAAGTTGCACAAAACACAAGGCAGACATTTTAGCCCGCCCCATTAGGTCCCTTGCTCTCGTGATGCCATCCGTGTCTTCCGCCTCCTAACCCTTCCATATTAGCATATTACAGTTATTTACAGGCTCCTAATCTCGTATCTCGAGTCGTGCAGCGCCAAGTAAACTACCACCACAATTTAGGTACCAAGGATGACTGTGATATCGAGTGATTTGTGGTGAAGCTACTATCGCTAATTTTTAGGGTAGGATCTGGTGATTTCCTGAGGGAATACGAGAATGCCTTGTAAAATGAAGAAATTATTTTTGAGGATTCACATACTCCCACTCGTCCGCCTCTAGGCTTTTTCATGATTTATAGGTGTGGAAATAGTAAAAGTGCTTTGTAGTTAATGTATGTAAACAAATCTTTGATTCACAATCTTACACTTTGACACTTTATATATCCTCGTACAAAAATAGTTCAGTGTTTTCCTGTGGGATTAGTTTAAATCTTAAAGCAGAAGAAATTATTCGGTGTAAGCTCTTTTGAGTTTTAGTTGAAATTATGAAAATTCCTTTAATGATCACTGATGCGTATGCATTTAAGTTGGTTATAGTTCACCACTTTGGAAGTTTGACCCGTAACTGACGAACACTTTCAACGACTACCTAATCGCCACCTAGGCAATATTTACACTATCAACTCATTCTTCTTAGAATCATGGAGGTCAGAAACTTCCACTGCTTTAGCTGTGTACTCCCTTCTGCATCTAGCATTAACAAACAAATCATAGCTCAAGCATGGGCTTTGGTACTTCAAGAAGCAGAGCGTGTGCTGGCAGTGTCTCCTTTCACCTTACCATTGCATTATTATCATTTTCCATCAGCGATGAATGCAAGATCTTCGAAACCTGACATAATTTGAGATCTCTTTTTGGGTAATTTGCTACACAGTCTTACAACACCAACTCAAGACACCCCTTATGTGTAAAAAAATTTCCAATTTAAATAAAAATTAGTCCTCAAGTGTGCGTAAGAAGCAGGAATCTTGCCTTCAAACCTATTTGGAAGATTTTGCGAGTTTATACCGTAGTCATAGATTTGCCAAATAGAAGTTGTTAAGGCAAAGTAAATGTATTGAAACTCTAACCAGGGATAAGGTGTATCCTATTCATTTTTTACCCCAAGTAGCAGACTTGGTAGACAACTTATTGTAAAAATATCATGAAGTATTCGATCACACAAAAGCTTGACATTCTCTCCCATTGATGACATTGACTACCAATCATTCCCGTTAAATTCACAATTCTTGCTTCTCCTCTGCTAACTAAAATTGACACCACGTGGAGCTTTCAGAGTTATTGAAACCAGAAAAGTCAAACGCTTCTTTCTGTGAAACGCTTTGCTCAAACAACTAGAAAATCTTAAGCATCTTCTGGTCGACAGCCTCGACAGCGGAACAGCTTTTTCGCTTTTCCTAATTTAAGTTGATCTTACGAGACTTTTATTTGAACCAGCTCAGCAGGCACTCAAGCAATTTGCTGTGCTGAAGATTGCTCAACATGATGTTACACATCCTATGCCCAAATGGACTTTTAAGGTTCTTCGATAGGATAGTCAACATTGTTTCTAATTCACAAGACAGCGACTCGTCATTTGGAGTAGATGGTCTACGGTGGTGTAATAAACCTTCAACACAACGCCACTAAGCTTTGTTCGTCAATTGAAAGCTGTTGATTTTGAGGCGTTTTCTCGAATATTAGCATTAACTAGTTTTTGTGACTCAACATAATCAGAGGATGAAGAGGAACTTGAAACCCATGCTATCACACCAGCGTGGAGTTTTATTTTCTTTTAGCAGATTTTATTTTCCTTGCCATGACTTTTTATGTCCTCATAATTTGGCATGTTAAAGAAATATCGCCATACTACCAGGAAGCAAAATTCTGTCTTTGTTCACTTAAAAGCCAAATTTTTTAGTTTACCCTGGCAACAATCTGGACTTTTCTACTATTATATACCAATCATTACCGAGAAGAAGTAATCAGCCATAGAACTGAGGATTTTTCAAAGCAGGATCGGATACTTGGGATTGAACCTTCCCAGGACATTTTGCTCGACCTAATTTCTGTGGGTCTGTTAGCAATGTCAAACTAAGTTTCGCCACCTTATTTTTTGCAAACTTGGTCCAAAGGTTTTCCAATGATCTTCTGCACCACATCCCTGCAAATGGCATGCTAGCAAAACAACCAGCTCAAGGCTAAGACGGCTTTGAGAACCACTGACCGTTTTAACTAATCTGCTTGCTATTCAGGAACTTTCAACTGAGTCTAATATTTCTCACATTGAGTCACAATGGAGTATTCCAGTACTTATACGACTGAGATCAAAGTTTTCTTCGTTCAATTCTAATTGGTGACATGTAGACCAGCTTTTAACTATGTAAGGGCAACTCTGGTGAAAGCTTCTGGTTGAATGCCAAAAATTCTCGAGTCACAAAAAAGACGATCTAAGTAAAAATGCTTGTAATTCAGATGAAGAAATTACTGCAACTCTCTGAGTCTGCGCCGATACCACAATAAAGCACACCACTATAGAGAAATAATTTATTGTTAGTGTACAAGACAGTTGTTTGGCCGTGGGCAGGGATCTTAGAGAGTGAAGACCCTACGTGGTTAAATGCACATTAAAACAAATATCAGCTCGATACCCTTTTGGTAAGGCAATGGGAAACCTGGATTTTCTTGTTTTTGGAGAGGGAATGGTGACGAGAGATTATGGTCACGCGGTTAGTAGGATTAGCTACTAACCTAAGAGATGTATTTAAACTGCATCTACTGACTCATTATTGCTCCATCAAATCCGTTTTCTGCGTTTTGAACTTATGAAGGTGCGAAATAAAGTGTTAACTTTCCAGTTTTCATCACACACTGGTGAATGTTTACTATAGTAGCTTGAGATTAGCTAACGTAATCGCTTAAACTTTCAACGATTTATTAGTATTCCCTGTAACACCTAAAGGCGAGGAGAGCTTTGACGTAAGATTGTACTAATTTACTTTTACTGTATTTTGGTTAAATAATTAGAATCAATTAACCTGAAGTTCATATTTCCGGATACTTAAATCTTGCTTCACTGATGGACGTTTTGCAAGTAGTGATGGATCCTTTTCTATTATCAGTGATACTGAATTTTTCAACCCGGAGGTACAAAAAAATCAATGTAAATTAGGGGTGTGGAGGTTCCAGTTGCCCCTTTTCTCAGAAAACAAAAGATTCGCATTTGCAAAAAACGTTAACGATGGCAGAAAAATCTTGAGAATTTCGCTAAAGTTTGCGACGTAAGCGCCTGCCAACGCGCATTCCTTTCACGAGCGAACCTGTGGGAATGCATATTCCAGATGCAAACGTTTCCATTTGTGCAACTCACCACGACGGTGTACCTTAGCATTGGCAGGTTAATCCGTGGGGCTTCTAAAGAGGTGCTTTTCACTTGAGTAGCCTCCTTATGCTTGAACTAGCTTTCTACTCCCCCCTTATGCAGATTTCTTTTAATACGATGGAAGTTTAGTAATATCGTGTGCTGCCCATACATTCCAATAAGGTGCCGTTACATCTCATTTTTCTGCATCATATGGTCCAAGGAAGAAAACTGGGTGGTGATGGCAGTGTTCAGCTAAACACATATAAGAAAGTGGAATTGAAGTAGTGTTGAAATAAACTGCTGAACTAGACATCCTAACTTTCCGCTTTTATGTCCAAAATCTGCGCCGATGTTTATGGTATTGTATATAACTCAAATCCCCACGTATTGCAGGGTTGCTTCACATTTGAGTCAAGATCATTCACAAAATTTTGAGATATCAAAAGGGTGGCCGCTGCAATTAAAACCACTGCTAATTTCTGTGCGACTAACTGTTAAACAACAAAAACGTCGCCACAAATAGGTTAGTAGTTGCCAGTTAATAAGAGAATAGACGAATTTCAAGCTGCTTCTTCATTTTGAGTGCCTACCAATGATTCCACTGAATGGCATAGCTCTACAAAACAGTGCACATTAGAATGGTATGAGTTTCATTTTGGCATGCAATTTCCATCTACAAAATGTGCGTTTTGCTTGAACTATTTCCAACAAAATACACACTTGTCAAGTAATCAAAAGATACCTTGATTGAGCTGTCGGCAGACATCAGAGCCAACACCCTTTTTCTAAGGGTACCCTTTCTCACGGGATGATTTCGACGCCCTTATTGGATTTGCTTCGACTACCGACTCACGATCATGCAAAAGAATGGTTTGATTAATTTATCAAATACGAACATTTTAAACTCATACGGCTCAAAAATCACTAAAGGCTTTAAAAATTTCCGACTCGGTTGGAGCTAAAATGAGAAACAAGCATGCTTTTCAATATTTGTTCCCTCATTCGGGGGTTCGCTAGTGGAATCGATGTGTGCAAATGGTCTTAGCACGTAACCCCTACTGTGTAAGTAAAATGTTTGTTATTTTCAAAAAGCCATGGTCTTTCCAAAACATTCCTGCTATTTTCCGCGCTTGCCAGCTACTTTTATTCATCCACTTTACCCACAGATGTCGATTAAGGTGTCGTCGCAGCCTTGAATGCACACAAGAAAACGGTGATCATCCAGACCCGACTGATTTTTAAAATACGCATAGGATTAAATGAGGAAAATTGCGATGAAAATCAAAAACCCTAAAAGTCAGGATAGTTTCAGTTCCATCTAAGACGAAAACTTTGACAACAGTGCAGAATACCCGGATCCCAACGTAACATCGATGCGATCTACTAAGTAAAATAGGCCAGGCATTCATACCTGCCCAAATTTAGGCGTGAGGTATATCTTTGCAGTCACCACAAAGTCACACATATAACTGCTCATCAGGGACATTATCCTAAAGCCGAAATTCGGCTTGCATTGGGGTATTCAGAAGGAAGAAAGTCGAATGAGTGCCATTCTGTGGTGATCATCGCAGGCAGTCATTTTCGTCAAGAGATGCTCGACCATGAAACCATTCACATATAGAAGTATAAATTATACTGAAATTACGTCGGAAGCCCATGAAATTTATGAGGCGCTTAGAAAAGCTAATCCGAAAATTTCGTGAAGCTAACAAAATCAAGACTCCGAATTTGCGACAAATTCGGTCGACAGAAAACTCAATTCAGTTAGTAGCTCAACAACAAAGTTGTACAAATTAAAACCTTTAATTTTACTGTAATTGTAGTCCGCTAAACTCAGAGTCTGTTAAGCCAAATTCGCAGTGGAGGACGCATTGAAAATACTTGGAATACGGGATAATTTTGTGTTGCAAATAAATATTCAGGGAAAGCATGAGTAATTCGGACGTTAGACTTTGACAGAGGGCTGCGTTTTGACACTATAAGAAAAGGTATTAACAATGACAAAATCTGACTTACACTAAGTAGAAAGCAAGTTAATTCTTATTATAAGTGCAGCAAACCATTTACCACAACCCAATGGAG
>NW_020170386.1:1217235-1309393 GCF_000524195.1 Echinococcus granulosus | reverse complement strand
GATTGACGACTCAGGCATTCAGCTTCCTTCTTCACCCTCTTCGAGCTTTCCGATTCGAATGACATGGTTAGACAGAACTGTCAGAGCTTCTATCTTTAATTTTCGTAATTAGCATATGCAAATAAAATCCCAAAATTTCATCCTTTGTGCCTATGCAATTTAATTCCTATCCGCGAGCGTAGGCATTCCGCTCCATAACCATTTTTAACGATGGCGCTCCAAGAATAGAGGATTCTTATTCCAGGTTTTGAATGGAATACCAGAATTTTGTCACAGTGAATAAAATAGCATTTGGAAATTCGCGAATTGTGAGCCTGAATCTGTATCGGATGCCATAAATTTATTCAACAATTCAACAAATACTTTATTCCCGGTCGTATAATATTCGAAAAAGGGAACGTTCTCAAGAGTAGGCCGCAAAAGGAAAACAGTTCATCATCCGATCACTAGAATCTGAACTCTCCAAGACCCTTTGCCTCAGTCTAGCTGGTGGTGGTAAAGGATCAAATTGAATTGACTGTGAGGTGAACTCCTAAAACCATGCTACGCTCGTTGTGATTAATAGCACCAAACACCACTAAATCCCTACTAGAATTTTACAGAACCCGAATTGGGTAGGATGTAGCACCGCTGCAGGGCAGCGCAACCCTTTGAATCACTTATCAAAGATTCTTTACGCCAGCGTAGGTCTTTTAATAAACAAGTCGCATCAGCTACCGTGATTGCTGATTCAGTAGCTTCACTTACCTATTAACTATGCTTTAAATCGTTCCGGCAGTAACACGCACTTGTTGGATAGTAAAGGGAATTTACTTTGCGATATCAACGGCATTTCAATTTAGATGGGAAGTAAAGTTGAAATTTGGTAGAACAACGAGAAAAGTGATATTTGAGATAACTCGCGGCAAAACGCCTACTGAAATGAAAACGAAAAACTTATCTCAAAATGCAGAAACACGTTTCCTTTAATACAGTCAGAAAGAGAACAGAGTAGTAAGAGTTCGAACAAATAAAATAGACCGTGGTGTGGATCATGATTGTGATTGTAACCGAGCAGGAGCGAAAAGAGTACTGTGTACACAACAAATGCGCAGGGCGAGGACTACTGAAGGTCGGTAGTCTCCGCAACATCATCCAATCGAGACTTTTTGGAGTTGCTAACTGCCTCACCACTGTCAGAGGAGCAGGGATACGGAGTGTCTTCCTCGAGGAAGGTCTTTGGTTGCTTTAATTGGACGAGGTTGGCTTTACAAGGCTTCCTTCGGCTGGATCCAACTCCGTTCGAGACCGGTCTGGCCTCGAACTGCCCAGTGGCCAAGGGAAGTGGGGAGGGGAAAACGGCTGGAGAGGGAATCATAACGCCATTTACGTCCACGGGAGGGAGAGATTTAGAGGAAGGAAGAGAGAGAAACGAAGGGACCTCCGCTTGGATGGTGCTGTTGTTATTGTTGTTACTGTTGAAACAGGTCCAGAGTTTGCCCATCTCATCGTCCTCAGTTGCGACAGCGTCCTTTCCACCCGCGATTGTAGGTGAAAGAGGCTCCTCCTCGTGATTCACCATCACCTTAAAGGAACATAAACTACATATTATTGCGATCGTGCAATTTTTCATGCTTTCAAAAACGAGAGCATCCATACTGAAAAGCACCCAATTTTAATGGAATTTGCTTACTTGAATTACCTTATTCGATGAGGCACCAGACAAAGTGAGAAAAGGTCGCTGCTAATTGTACAACGATGCGTGAATTATTTGAGGATACCAAGGATCGGTTAAATGAAAGAAATACGACCTACCGAAGACATGACCTCCCGAAAGGAGGCGGGTAAAATAGGTGGTGGAACGACCGGTGTGCAGTCCGAGTGAACAGCGGCGCAGTGACTGATCAGATCAGCGGAAAGGTTAAACGTCTCCGGGCACTGGGGGCACTCATAGGGCCGTGCACCCAGATGTTCCCTTGCCACGTGTGAACGCATCGCTGCGCAGTCTGTTGAGGCTACTGTGCAAGCCGAACAGGAAAAGAGCTCGCCTACAGCGTGTGGAGTTGCCGAAAGCACCACCATTGGGGAATCCTCGGGTAATATATTCACTGAAGTTTGAAGATGTCGTGGAATTTGAGTGTCAGACGCTGAAGGCTCCGATTTTATAACTAAGCTACTCGTCATACTAATTTCCGAGAGAGGCTTAATCACGGTACCTTTCCATTTCATTTTTGCTAGCTGAAGGAGGTTTTCATCGTTCAGAAGACTATTATCCTCACGACTTAAACGTGAACAGTGCATCGCAGCAGCCTTGTAACGTTCCGGGACTTTGGCATGCACACCCAGAATGTGCTTCCGAATGTCACCCATTCCGTGAGGAGATACAGAATTACAACCGGAACAACAAAAGAACCGTCTTCCTCTACGGCGGGTAACGAACACCTTGTATGCGGTGTACACTTGCATTTTTCTGAGAAGAATGCCGAAGTAACTGGGTGGACAGTAGCCCCGTACGAGAACTTGCAAGGCTGTTTTTGAATAAGGCAAGTCAATTATGCGCTCAATATCTTTTGGAGACTGTTCGTTGAGACAGGACAGGACAACAGATGTGTCTATCGGATCAGATTCAATGTTTTCCTCCAGTTCATCACCACCGCCGCTGACGCCCCCGTTGGATGTTGAATCACTTAATGGGTGGAATGCAATGGGAAGACTCAGCCGACTGTTGATTATCGGTTTCTCATCCTCGGAGTTGTCCCCAGATAGATCCGCCAGTGGGCGCAGTGGTGGAAGGGATCCTAACTTCGAACTGCCCCCTTTTGAGGGTGAACGATGCATATGTGGTGTGGAAATTGCGTCGGGACTGTTGAGTTTGATGGGTCGATCCATGGCTAGCCGATGCAACATTTCATCCGGATAGAGCTGGAAACCATTCTCTCGGCTGATTCGCGAGGCCTGACAACAAATTGTGATGTATTCGTGAGGAATTCTTGCATGTACTCCCATTACATGGCGCCGACTATCGGCCAAGGTTGCAGCGCGCATCTTGCTATCTGGCTGACGTGTGGTGACAAAAAGTCGTCCGCATGAACATCGGAAGGCCAGTGTCCGATCACCCTGGCATATACGGGTCATTGTTTTGGAACTGTACACCTGCATTTTGGTACACATCTCTTCTATTTGATGTGGGAGTGCACCCGCATTTTCTAATAGTTGGCGAAGCACAGGTTCAGAGTATGGCAAAGGAAGATCCAAAATCTGATTCGCACCTTCTAAACCTGGTATCTTGGGCAGGTCTGAAAGCTCCAGTGAAGCACTATTAGCCGAAACAGAAGTATTCAAGAAAGAGTTTGGTGGTGGAGATGCTGCATTTTCTCCTGGTGGGACAGGTCCACGAATGCGCACCTTGACAGGGTTCTTTGAGCCCGGGATCACTGTCGTGAACCTTGAGATCCCGTTTTCATCTGGTTCGCGTGGAGTGACTAGTGGAGCTTCCGGAGATGGTGTACGACTATGTGGGCGTTTGTTGCTGGTTCCACTACTACTTGCTTCACTTTCAGCCGATTCTACTTGTCTTCGTGTAAGAAATTCCTGGGCCAACCTGGCCAACTTCTCATCAGACAGGAGACAGAAGTCAACGTGATCCAAACGTGAAGCCTGTAAGCAGAACCGAAAGTGTTTTGTCGAAATGCCGCAATGCGAGCCCAGAATATGTTTCCGTACATCTGCTAAAGCGTGTGGGGAGGAATAGTAGCAGTGGCCGCACTTGTACCGCTTCAGCCCCGCCTTGAGTTCGTAAATAGCCGACATTGTACTGTACGTACGCATTTTTGTAGCTATGTATTCGCGTGTACTCTCAGGAAGGCCTTCCGTAAGGCGTCTTAGAATGTTAATGGAATAGGGAAGAGGAATTTTGCGAACGCCTGGTTCGATCTCCTTTGGTCGCATTCGCCGCATCGCCGCTTGCTCCTGCTTGTCGGAGAAAGCAGTCTCCATCTTAGGAAAACGTACAAACCGCAGGAGGTCTTTCAAATGCTCCCTTGGTGCACCTAGATGAATGACTAGCAAGTGTCGCTTGAAGTCCGGTAGTCCATAGGAGAAGACTCTATCGCATTCGGGACACTGTGGTACGCGACGATGGTTCTCCTTCCCCAGGATTCGAATCACGTATGAGGAAAATTTGTGCATCTTTTCCGCCAACTGACTAATGACCTCGGCTGAGAGTTGGCCAGCTAGCTCGTTACGGAATTGCACCTCATCGAATGGGAAAGAAACCAATTCCTCCTCACCTGTCCGTCCGGTACGGATTATCTCCTCTGCAGTTGTCGTTGAGGAGGTGGGTGTGTTGGGAGCCTCGTCAAAGCCATTAGAATGCATTTCTGTGTCTGTAGCAATCTCCGCAGCATCATCTTCAACGACTTCAACAGGAGGTGGTGGTGGTGGTTGAGGGTTGTTCATGGCAAGGCCAGTGAGGGCAGCTGCCATGGCTGCAACCGCTTGCAAATTGGAAGGAGTTAGAAATATATTGTTAGTAAATAGAGAGTTATCCGCCCCAGTTGTCTTCGGACTGGGCATCTCTGTCTTGACCAACGGAGCAATAGCAGCACTGGCGTCAGTTTGCATGTTTTGATGTGGGGGAGGGAGGAGGCTAGAAAAAGCTGAAAAAACACTATCCGATGGTGGATTTTGAGACGTCAGTGGGTCGACTGCACCAAGAAGAGCGGCATCGAAATCGGGAGGATTTTCACATCCATCCGATTCCTTTAGCGTGATGTTGGTTTTGCAGCAATTCTCAACAACTACGGATACCTACAGATGAAAACATAAAAATAGGAAACCGACGTATCAGTGGAATAAATCTCATTCAAATAACAAAAAAGAGCTTTAATTTCCAAGTCTGGGAAGTAAGGTATACGACCATAGATGAGTTGAGAATTTTGGCAGTCCGGGAATAACTGCAAAGGAAATGGAGTATAGGATGGGAAATGCAAAACTGATTGTTGAAATAAATGAAAATCTGATGTATACAAGCGTATTGATGCTCAATTACTCCAACATGATTGGATTTGCCAACTTTGCAGCAACCCGAAATCATTCATTCTTTTTTTTTCTTGTTTTGGCCTACCTTTATAATTCAGAGTAGACCAGTGAATAGATGATTGTTGATAAAAAGAAGGAAAAGGGCAATCAAGCTGACGATGGCGTATTGAGTGGGAGCTGAAAGAGGAGGGACAGGAAAATGCGGATAGAGTGACATGATTGGCCAAATGAGATCATTTATGCCATTACTAGAGTAGGCGAAGGAGAGGCACGGAAAGTATGGGCGTGACACAAACCTTAAGGACAGTGATGAACTATGGCCCCTTACAAGTCTGTTTTTGGATGACTACAGTCATAGGAATGTCATTCTGGCTAAATTTGGACCAGTGAGAAGTGCTTTGTCTTCAAAAGGAATTCAAATGGATAGGGAAGTAACAGTAACAAACACTGATGGATTTAACTAGAGTGAGCACAAATTTTAAGCCTGTAGTTAATCCAATCAGCATGGATTTTCTAGGTTTCAGTACTATAAGGAAATCCATCAGATCATGTAAGACGGCAAATATCATGAAGTTCTGGCTTTCAGGCTACAAGAAGAGTACGGTAACCTTGATGAGACCACAATCTAAAACGAACACGGGTGGGAGTTTAATGAATACAAGCAGCCCTACGAACGGTTTCGACATAGATAGCTACCCACACACTGGACGGACTATTGCACAGGCCCAATAAGCCGGAGGTTTGTCCTGAGGTCGATGACGTCATCGCTCAGTGGACTGCAATACTGAAAATGTGGCTCGCCCTGAAGCTGCCATCGTCAAAGCAACCCAAAGCCAGTGCAAGGCCGTCAAGCTTCATATTCAAATGATACTCTTCAACTACAATACTTAAAACAGGGTTCCAATCTACTTGAACCCTGTGTACTGTCGTGGAGGTAAAGAGAAGCAGGGATCTTTCAGTTAACGAGGCATAGCCACATGTTTGCTCTTCATAAATGGCAAACCAAAAAGTAATGTAGGAGACTACCGGAGTTACCATAAGTGTCAGGCTAGTATTTCAGGTTTGAGGGTGTGCGATGCGTATAAGTTGGTCGTACACGGCAGACGTCCAAAGGGAAGGAGACTGAGAGCGACGTGGCGCACACTAACGCACCTAGGCGGATGCGCGTGTGTGCGCGCGTGCAAACGTGAACGCATACCCAGTGCGCTTAAACATACCCACAAAGCCAGGGAACGGGGCGAAGGTTTCAGGAAACCCAGCAGATATTGCAGGCAGTCGGCTACCATTGGCTGGCAGACGCCACCGACATCTTACACTACCATTCTCAGCGCGTATGCGCGCACGACGTTCTCGATCAATGCATCCTGACAGCGCCTCTTCTACGCGATGAGCGCGGCCACGCACGGCGCGCTCGCCTTCAACACCAGCAAACAGGGCTTCACCGACACTGACAACTGGATATCGTGCAAAGGAGAGCAGATAGATTGATTTCTATTACCAGATCCAACGCATTTGTTTGCGGGTGAACCCTTCAGAAAAAGGCCATTTTAGTCCATGTTATGCATGTGGAGATTTATGGTAAAGGACCATGTGGAATTCTGAAGTTTAATCACACGGAAGGAGTGATTTGAAATCGAGAGGCAAACCGCTGAACTGATATAGCAAATGAACTCTACTATAGCACCAACGAGGTGTTCAAGATGCCCATAGCCGACACAATCTCCCCATAAATAGCTCTGATGAAGTACACGAGAGTTAGTTCTTGAAGTACCATTAGTGCAATGTTGATTAATTGGCATTCCCTTTAGATGGCGATATCGATCTTAACAATACAAAAACACATCACTTGGAGGAGCTCAAAGCGAATGCCGCAAATATGCATGAGGAATGAGGCAAGTACCTAGCGACCATCAAGATTTAAGGCATTAGAACTGCCGACCCCGAGTCCCATGAGAATAGCATTCAAGAAAGGGGATTTCCATCTAGCAACAGATACCGAATGCACAGAGAAAACGTAGTAAAGGGTCTTGAATTCATGGAATGCTGGTTGGTACAAATAATCCCCCGTGCCAAAGCCCGGCTATAGAGGATGAGAATAGAGCTAGAGCCCGGGAAAATGGTAGCTACGGAAGAGTCAAACACAAGGCTATCATTCATCGTGCCAACGAAGGAACGACCGCGTAGTTGAAGCGAACAGCTAACGCGGATGCACGTACACACCACACCACACACCCACAGCCGTGCACACGGCGTGCACAAGTCTTCCTCCACGCAAGGAATGACGAGTTGGCGGCTTCCGAGACGTGGGAGTGTTCATTGGTCGCGCCCGTAGCGCTTCTAGCCGAGAAAATGCATGCGTCCATCGCGTCGATCAATGCACACACCCTCTCACTCTCGCGCTTCAACGGAATCGTGTGTTCGCGCGCACGCACACGCGTGCCTACGCGGGCGAGCGCGTTGAAGTGGGTGGTTAGGACGAAGAGGATGCAAAAGTAGCGAAGCAGAGAAACTTCATTTGCTTCAGTAATTATGACCAAGAACACTTCACTCCTTGGATTAACAAACGAATCAAGTGTAGGAACTAGACTAGTCATCAATTATTTTGGTCATTAAGAAGCAGGCAATACACTACTGAGGGTTGTGCTCATTCAAAAACCCAGACCGAAGTAGTAGCAAAACCTAAACAATATTAACTTTCCCGAGTTATCGCTAATCGAGGAACGCACCACAAAGTTCTACCAACTGTCAACAAAGTAGCACCCTGAAAACAGTCCAAACGAAATCTCCACACCAATGCTTGTTGTATTCAAATGCTATTTTAACTTAGAAACAAGCAAAGAAAGTTCAAAGTTCATTAGGTAGTGACGAGCGATTACCACGAGGAGTAGGCTAGAGAAAAACGCTGAAGGCTTACTGCTGCATCCAAGGAAGAAGCTGGCCCATAGCAGTTATTGGCCGTCTGCTACACTTCAAGCGCTGGACGCGTGTGAACACATGCACATAGATTACTAAGCAGCATCTTGGCATTCACCGCCAATCGATGCCCGCCGTCTTTGCCTCAGTGGAATTAGGCTGCCGCGCACGCAAACAACTGCTGCTGCCGCTGTGCGAGCGAAAGAACTGTCAGGAGCGCGCGCAGCCTGAGACAACTTGTGAGGGCATGTGCGCACACCAAATCACGAAGACGACGAGAACTAGCCAGCGAGCGCGTGGGTGAGCGAACTTAGTTACTTCGTGAGTGAGCGCACGAAACCTAACTCGAATGTATGCAAAGATGGGCAGTGGGTATCACATTTCACATGAGTTGAAACATTCGCTAATGGCATTGCCTTGCATACAATCATCCATGTCTTGTGTATGTGGCAGACTACTATTCGATCAGACAACTGTGCCAGCCTTGAGTAGTGGTCAGTGGGAAATTTGGCTAGAGGATTGCAAGTCTTATTACAATATACAGTTGCCAGGACCAAAGCTATATTTCAACCGTAGCTTCCCCAAGTAAGGAGAGGTCCATCCGTTTTTTGCACGAAGACGGGTGTCCAGCTTTTTCATAGGACCACGCTTATCACACACCCAGTGCCTAATCGACGTGATTCACATGTACGCCCAGTCGCCAGATGGCCTTAATTCAACTGGCGCAACGACTTGCACTGACGCAGGTCCGTGATCGATCAATAAAAACCCCGATGGCGAGATGTGAGGAAAAAGGTTTTTCCAAATGGAAAAGGAGAGGGGCTCAGAATAATCCAAGTCGTAGGAAGACAACGCGGAACGTCTGTTTCCACTTCGAATAACGAGGACCCCCGAGGAAGATATTGCTGATCGAAATGGGAACTTCAGACTAGAATTAAGCTAGAGGTACAGAACACCTCACCTCTAGACATTACCTACAGTCAAATGAATACAGTGAGAAATAAATGCTTCTTGTAATCACAGAAAAGGAACCAATAAAGAAAACAGTAAATGGTCTTTTTTCACCTCAAATACAAATATTGCCGTAAAAGGCTAAAATGGGGAAAAGACCAACCTGCGTATCATGCACTGCCAGAGCATGCTCCTCAATGAGGCCCTTCTCCGTGGAGACGGTGGAGCAAGATGGACACCAGTAGAGATAGTAGGAGATGCTGTTTTCGATACAGAGGCTTAAGTGGGTCTGAAAACGCGACCAATTGGCCGTGGCCACCTGACACTTAGGACAGCGGAGGCAGGGGGACACGCACTCAGCGAGTTTTCTCGACGGGTTTGCCGTCGTCACCACGGCGGCGGAGATGGAGGTAAGGAAGGAGACTGCAGACGGCGCCGACGTCGTCTCGCTCGAACTCAGGGCTTGGGGTTGCACAAGTTTTTCAAAGAGGAAAGAACGCAAGAAAGAGGGCACGTGCCCCTCGTATGCGCAGATGAACTGGAGAGATAGAAAGCAGTGCTACATTATTAAAAACACAAAGTATCATCTTTGCGTATACTTGGGTGCCTGTTGGTAACGTGAACAATATCGAAGATCAGGTAATTAAATGTTGGCAGGTTCTATTTTAGAAAAAATTTTAAATGTTCAGGCATCTTTGAAAACCAAAATTATGTGAAACACAGGTGGACAAACGGTAATGACCCCTTTTTGCCAACTCGGATAAAGCAATAAAACCAAAAAGCATTGTGGTAATTTAAAAAGTACCACGAATTAATTCCTCATACTTAACAAACAAATTCTCTTGAGAGTCTTACGGAAATATACACAAGATCACACTAGAAGTGAGTTATAGATTTGTCATAAAAGGTAAAGCACCAGAAAGAAAGCACGTCGTCATAAGAAAAGTTGTTAGCTTGAGCAAGGAGTGCCATTGATCGTTCTGAATGGAGGCAGAGCCACCCCAATCTCCCGTTGCCACACTACCAAGAGCGCGAATACGATGCATCGATTGGATCCAGCGTGCATGTGCGTGCTGATTTTATGGAAGATGAAGATATAGCTTAAACTGACAGATGCCTCATTCAGCTTGGTACCATTTCACCAATTTATGGCAAAGACACGCTATTGCAACCGTGGTCCCATGGCGAATGACAGTGTGAGAATTAGGAGGACCTAGGTGCAACAATGTCGTTGGTGAGTTGCGGATAATGTGCATCAAAAGTACCGCTCGATTTGTGAGAGTTGTGACGGAGAGATCACTGCGCCATATGGAAGAGCTTAAGCCTTAAAAAAATGGAATCCGCCTAGCGATTGACATGAAGCAACAGGCCAACAGTACCAATGCACACAACAGCCAGTCAGCCGCTTGACAATGAACAATGAATCTCTCAGGGAACGTAATACCCAGTAACAAAGCAAAAAGTTTCAAACTAAAAGCAAAAGTGTATGCAGTTAAAAAAAGCAACTGCTTCGAAAATAAGACATCAAAGCAATCTCACAAGATACTACGCCAAAGGAATATCGATACCGATGATCTGATGTTGCAGACCAACAAAAGCACCCTCAAGCAAGAGACTAACTTCGCGTTCAGGAATCCGTTCACAGCAGACGTAAAATGCCATGAGAGAAACAAACAATTAAAAGGAAGAAGCGGGTTCATGCAAAAGCAGCCACAAGTTGTGTGCGACTATACAATATTGAGTACTTGCAGTGGTGAAACGGGTGCAAGATCAAGTGTGTGTACACGCAAAGGTCCTGAATTATGCAGGGTGTCGACCGCATAGCCTTGCATGCAGTGTATCCATCCATACCAGTGTATTTATGCGAATGTGCGCACACGGGTGTTTATTCATGCTAATCGCCTCGATGTCAACAGACCAGGTTGTCGAACTATGCCAAATGATTCAAAAGAAATTCACCTAAAGCCAGACGTAAGAAGTAGTTCTAAAAGCTATCGTTACCTACGCTTTTAAACAGGTTTTGAAATCAGGGGTTATTGAATCAGTCGACCTCCTTAGTTCCGCCAAGTCCATGAAAATCAAAAAACAGGAAATCCATGAACCAATTTTATGCTGCAATTCTAAATAATAGTGAAGTGGATTTTTAGGAATCAAATCTCTCTGTAGATCTAAATCATAACACATTCGACCGATACCATTAATAACGTACACATTGCCATAGGATCGGTATAATCATTGGGAAAATTTGACTTGATGTTTAACACGAGCCCCCGGAAAGGGCCATTTAAATTGACGCAAATGCCACTATTATGAAATAGGGTTAACGGCTATCAGCGACGAGTCGCACACAGCGGAAGCAATAAAAATCTTAAAGTCTAGATTTTAACGAAATTAAAATGAATGAAATGAGTAAAGGGCTCAATTCCACACCCCTACTGAAGTTTACAAATGCTTGCTTTTAACAAAACTGGAACGATAATCGTACTTGAAGCAATAGCGACTATTTTCGACCAATGTTACCTGGAGACGTCAATAACGCGTAACTACCAAACATCATTATGAGTTTTGTATATTCATAACATTTCGCCGATCTTCAAGTTGATAATAGTACCAACAAAAATCGACAGTGGATACTACACTTAATGTCCATAAGTAGAGGGGACTGAGAACTGTATCAACGATGCGGAAAAATGCGACGGAGGAGCAATATCGCCCTACAGGCGAAGGTGACGTGAAGAACGCCAACGCATCTAGGAGGCGGTAAACAAGCAGAAAAAAGGCCATGAGATATCTGGATTGCATCCAATTGGGTAGGCCACATTCACGGAAACAAAATGTCTCACCATTCCTTCATAGATGGCACAGAAGGCAGAGTAAAAATGCATGCAACAACCTCAGCACCCTGTATGATGTCTTAAGGAATCCTATAGACAACGTGATCTAATCAGACAAGACCACAGGGAGATATTAATGAACTGCAAAACTTGAAAGCACGCACATCCACCCAAACAAAGTGAAAACCCCTGTAAGCAAATCTGATGCCATTCAGTGTGGCATTTTTGATAGTGCAGGTAAAAATAAAACCTAAACACAATGACAAATACTACGAAACGTACTAGTTTCTCGATTGATCAAAGCTTGGAGGCACCATAGAATCGTTTAACTTACGCAGTAGTAAAAAAAGAGCTATTTTGAAGACTCACCTCCAAACTTTCACGTACTAAACTGATGAAATTACGGCCATGCGATCGCTTGATGTGATCAATAATAAGTTCTTTGGATGGTGATTTGACGTAGCACCCGTTGATCACACAGTGGTAGATCCGCAAGGCATGCGCTGATATATGAGATACCCATGATTCCAGAGACTTTTCCCTTTTTGAGCAATGGAAACACCTGTAGATTACTTGCTCGCCCCGATGCGCGGAGAGAAGATGAACCCTGAGACAGTGGATGTTGTTGGTTTGAAAGGGGCAGGCGGAGGAATGTGCTGGTACTGGACAGGGATAAAGATAAGTCGATCGAGAATCACTAGTCGCAAAATGCCCTGCTATGTGGGAAACAAAGCGTTTTGCGGGCCAATCCAAGCCGCAAAACACACATGAGAGCGACTCAGAATCGGGATGAGCTTTATCTACATGAGCACTGAAATACTCGGGATTCCAAGAACCCCTCCACTCATTTGCATCACATTGCAGGCAAACAAAACAACCGGTGGCCACCTCGAGACGATGAATGTTCGAGGAAATGTATTCCGCAGCGACACCGGAGAAATTCGCTTTACAGGAGGACATTAGGAAATCATTCGAACAAGATGTATTCTAAAATATCAAAACACCCTTCCATCAACAGGTACATAGAAAAATGTAACGAATAATCCGTAATAAAAAGCACCATGCCCGCGATCAAATCATCAGCTAGTGAACCTGTAACTTAGTTATCGGATGCACATCACAGAATGCAAGGAGAAGAAAAGCGGGATTCAACAGAAATAAGATTAGAAAGAAAATTGCTTCCCCTCATGTCATCATAATAATAGCACATCGTAATGACATTGCAAGTGAACTAATCGCTTAAAGTTGAATATAAAATCAAAGCACTGCAGAACAATAACGACAAAGGCTTATATGATTGGGAATTAGGATGAGCCACCCGGGGAGATGCAGCGGACACAGTAATATAACAACCCCACAAGTCGAGCAAGCACGACTCACACCAATATCGAATTATTGGCGAGCAAATGACCAATAATATAAATACAGTAATTTAAGTTGCGCGCATTAGTGGCGGTAAATATTACGCACAAAAATTTTTACTGATTCTTAATTTGTTACAAGCCATTAGATACATGTTTGCTGCGAAAAAAACAATATTTTTGTTTGACCTTATATAACGCCGGCGCGCAATTCAAAGTTTGGATTAAATATGGTCACTGCGTTGTGTAATACATGAGCGTCATTATTAATATGGAAGCCGATTCACTTTCCGTGGTACTTCGTTGTAATTTAAACATTTTTAGTCCTCAAGCATTAATCACGAGGCCATGGAACTGAACGCAGGAACGGTGGATGATATAATACAATATATAATTGGACGGGATATAGTTCATGTTGCCGATGACAGAATAGATACCCTACTACTGAGCTTCCATTTATACACAACAGTCTACTGCTTATTAACAACACTTGATGCGAAGTAACTAGATTTAGCTTTCATTCCTTTCAGGTTTTGGCGTTTATGTTTTGACTCAAATGTGTATCCAGATGAGAAGTTCAAGCTTATTCGGTAATGACGTATTACTTTTCTTTTCTTTAGTACAGCTTTGCTATTTAATTTGCTCCAAAATTCTTTTACAGCCTTTCTTTGACCTTACTCTATTGTAATTCCGTTTCTTTTCAGGATAAAACATCAAATTTACTAATGAAATGATTTTGACCCTGATGAGATAATGTATATACACATTGTAAAATTAGACATGCAGTCATGATATTGCAATTGTAAGGCTGTTTGTGCAATTTTTTGGCAAAATTTTATTCTTTACCTTTATTTCATTCTGTAATGTTTTGGACACTTTGAGGTCGCTTACTAAAGTGTTGGATCGGTGGCTGGACAATCCACACGTTGAGTCATTTTACAGTCCTCCAGATTTTCTCGATCTCAAGAGATTGTCGTTTGTGGCTTCACAGTGGCTTCGTGTATTTGCAACAAACTTTCAGCCGATTCGTCGAAAGCATTCAAAATCAGAAGAGTTTTCTCAAAGCCAACTTATCATGAAGGCTAGAGACTTCATTCGGTCAATGGCAAAATCATATCAGTTAGGCCTAGCTCAAGTTATGGAGGAAATCTGCACCAAAATTAATATGGCTTCGGATAGATTTCATCTCCTAGCTGGACTCTTTAGGGAAGCAAATTGTGATAAAGATGCGTTGGAAGCTAGTACAGGTAACAAACATGACAAATTGAATGTAATGCGTTTTAAAATCTTATTTTATCTTTTCCTTTTTTATAGAATCACAACTTCAAATATCGCTAAGGGAAGGGTCTATGAGTCAACTGTCTCCTCGACACATCGCAGAACAGCTTACCTTGTATGACGCAGTAAGAACAATACTCGACGACCCAAACTGTTTTTTTTTTATTTTTATTTCTGAATCCCAAATTAATTTTTCGGTAATAGGACTTGTTTCTGAAAGTTTTGCCGTCTGAATGTCTTAATTATGTGCGTCATCGGCCAGCTCCAACGGTAGACTCAACCATACGGCAGTTTAATCGCATTTATGGTCTGGTGTTGACCACGATTATTGAGACCGATCTTCCGAGATCGGTTCCTGCTGCCAATGTCTCTGCCTCATCCTTAGCCTCCCTCACTCTCTCCATTGTTCCCCTACCGTTGCAAAACGACCGACGCAAGATTTCGAACCACGATGGTCGACAAAATGCGAGCCTGCAGTCTTCAAGCAACATTACTTCGTGCCAAAATATTAAACTCGTGTCGTCTAATGGCACCTTATTCAGAGCCGAAATGTTGTCTAAATGGATCTCTATCGCAGCCGTATGTCTTGCGTTATCTATTTCTACCAGGCTTTGCACTACTGAGTGCTGTTTGTATATATTGATGTGTTGAGCTTTACTGAATGCCGAGGTTTTTCATAATTATCACACATTCTAATTATAAAAGTGGGTATTATCAAAGTTTTACCCGATTTCAATTATTTTCATCTGTTTTGCGGCATCCAAACTGTTATTCATCTGGAGTTAATTTCCTAAAAAGAGCTATTTTATTCAAAAAACAATTACAGGAACTTCGAACGCTACGAAGCTTCTCAGCATTTACGGCTGTTATGACGGCATTGCAAGGGTACGCTATCAGCAGTTTGCACGAAACGTGGGGATATGTGGAAAGGTGTGTTCCCTCATATTAACCTATGGTAATGTACTTCCGTGTATAAATGCCAGTGATTTGTACGTCTGCTTACCGTAGTACCGTAGTGTTCATAACGTATTGTACTAGGCAGCATTACTAAATTTAGACTCCACTGTTTGCTTGATACCGTTCACTCTAAGTATAGGTACACATATTCCATAGTTTTACCATTTAGCTCCGCGTACCTCACACGATGTTAAAACGGGTCGAGGAAACTTAGATGGATTTCTTAACACATACGGTATAAGGTCCTTTTTACCTAGTGACGTAGTGACACATGCATGCCTCCATTGCGTCATAGTAACTGACTTCATATTCGCCGATGTATAGCGTTGCGAGGATTCACTAGAGTTACCAACGGTTAGTTCCATCTGATTTTAAAAAATGAGTCAGAGTTAGAGCTCCCTTAAATAGGTTTTTAACCTACTTTCTGTCGGCATTATGTTGGTTGTGTATAATCTCGACGCTACTGATCAAATAGGCTCAAGGGCGGAGTCAAAATGACTTTAACGGACGGAAGTGAATTACATTACTTTTTTGAAATTTCCGCTTGTTAACTTTGATCAGTGCCTAATATGGAATCACGAACTTGCTTGGTACTCCCACTGTTGTCTAAACTTTTATTTTCTGCAACGAGCTTATTTCTAACAATCACCCATAATTCACAAATCATGGGTTAAATGCATTTAAATGCGCGTTCTGCACTATATATTGACAATCCAAATAGTAATTATGCTTTTCAGTCACTATCCCGAAAAAAAGGAGATTTTCCACAATTTATCGCAACTTCTCAATTTGGAAGACAATAAAAAGTATGCCAGAGAACTCTTAGATCACGTATGTTATCGTTGGATATGTATTGATAACTTTATTTCTTTTCATCATTACCACTTTTTTATGTGATTGCTTTGTTTGGTGGTTCACCTTGGCAACACGGACGGTCGCCACAGCAACTTTACCATGCTGTCGCTTCTACTGCCTTTGATAAGCAATCGAAACGCGTTTCAAGAATAATGAAGAAACGCTAGTGGACTAGTGAAGTTTCCGTTCACAACATTTTCCAGTTTAGGTAATATATCTGCCTGCACCATCAAAAAGAGTTAATCATTATTGTTCTGACGAATAGCTATTTATAAGGTTTCTCTGGGAAAGTAAATAATTTTACGACTTAAGCAGAATGCACGACTCCATGTATCTTTGTAGATGTACTCCAGCTATGAAATCGGCCACCATCAAGATTCTCGGCACTGTATCCTCTCCACAATATTTCGACGAAAAATTGGCGCTGATTACTTGCCGGTATGTGCTACCACTTATTTTCATTCATTGCGAATAGTAACAGTATCTGTCACCATTTATTCATTTATAACTGGTAAGATTCAATTATTTAGACTGTTTTTTAGGCAAATTCCTCTAGCTTTCTTAGACGACGCCAACTTACGACCATAGTGACTAATGCTGCCACATCACCATGGAATATTCTGTAGGATATATGAAGTAACCAAATAAGTTCATGCAATTCTTTATAAGAGAAGTTAAGTAACTGTAGGAAACCCCTATAAAGACTTTTCCTCTAGGAGTAACCACCACTACAACCGATCAGCATTCCACAATGAGACACAAACTTGCGAACTTCACTTATAAAACCCTTTCCCTCTGGAAGTGTGCCAACTCTTTTTCTATTCCATTTTTATTTCTTAACTTACTCTATTTTGTACGTGGCTATATGGTGCCAAGAAAAGGTGATAATCATCCGGATAAAAAGAGGAGAATATGGGAGGATAATGGTGGGGCATTATCGCCTTCTTTTCATCTTAAAGTCCAAATCTTAAAGACAAATTTTCCGCCATGGACTATGCTATCTTTGGTTGTTTTGTACGACTCAATCTTTCCTCCTACCGATCAGCTAGTCCTAACTGCTTCTGAGGAAGTTCTTACACATCTTTCAGTTGTATTGCATCGAGCAGATAAATCACGGCCACAAATGTTAGGCCCTTCAGCAAATGAGCAATGCATGGTGAACAACTCCATCTACAGCGTACCACACACAATATGCAGTTTTCTGGGGGTGGAGCGGTACGTGCCTTAGAAGTGTGGGATAACTAGTTTATCGCAAGTCAGTCAGCGAACAATCCAAAATGAGCATTTTTATAGCGAAAGTGAGAGAATTGCGAACGGTATGGTATTTATTGAGGCTTATTTTCAACTGTTGTTAATGTGTTTTAGTGGGACCCATCTATCTAGCAGTTTACACAACTTTCGCGGATGATATAAGCGTACCCGTTGTCTCAACACTCCCGTTAAGCATTACTGAAAGCTGCTCTTGATGCCTTAATCTTGAAGTATCGTGACACTAAGCACAAGTAATTCTCCATAAATGGGGATGTAGATTCTTTCGAGAAATGCCATATCTATTGTTTTATTAAACTGTTAAAGTAATCTCTGGGCGGTACCTTCTCCCACCTCACTTTCTCCACACACTAGACGCATTTTAGTGGGAAGCTTCTACGGCTTTGAGAACGAGTTTACGTTGGTAAGGCAGATAGGCTCCGAATCACACTAGTCTCAAAATAATGGGAATGTAGTAGAGAACGCAAAAAAGGGCACCGATAGACCGACGCATATTCAAGATTCATTGTTCAAATGAAAATAGGCATTTCACACGTTCTCGTGAGTTTGAACAAGTTATTGCGGCGAAATACACTGAGAACCGCAAAAACTTTTGGCCACCTGATACATCTGCAGCCGTCTGTCTAGCACTTCAAGTGTCATTTACCCTTTTTTCGATTGAATATTTGACACTAAAATTTGGCTAGAGAACATATATCGGATGAAACATCAAATGACACTTATTGATATCCTTGAAATCCGCTGCATTCCAGAATTAGAGTGCTTATAATGGATTTGCTCTGGACTGTCAACTTTTCGTGTTTAATGAAGCAACTTTCGGTGAACAGATTCACAGTGAATGCTGTACAGTTCTGTAGGAGGGAAATTTCCCTACATTGTAACTAAAAACTGCGCTTTCAGTGCTGTTTTAGGCAAAAAGTAGTGGTAGCCACTGAAAAACTCGGCCATATATTTGCGATGCTAGCTATAGCCAGTGGGTTTCTTTTCAAACATGGATCATTGTGGGAGGCGTTTGAGTTAGTTCTCCGTGTTCGTACAATTTCTTGGGCGGTATTGACGGCTTTGTTAAATTGCCTACCATACCAATGCAATTTGTGCTTGCAGCCTTACAACTACCCCGCTGTGGAGGGCGGTGTACTGAATTGAAGCAGTGCTAGGGGTGCTCGCAAATACACAACCATGAGACTGGGTGCGGTTGTTAGTTCGTGTACGTTGCTACTCGCACAGTTGCTCTGCGCCGTCACACCGCCAAGCACACTTTTGACCACTACTTTTAAGACATTCACGGGTAGCCACTCGCCTGGTATCGTCCCGACAAGTCAGCTATTTGACCCCGACCAATAAACCTGCAACTGCTTTTCCAGATTTATAGGTGACGTGACTTCATGCATACCGAGATACATCCTTTTGAGGGATTTTTAAATATCTATTTAGTCAAGTGCAGTTCCCAGATCATCTATCTTTCGTCTACTGATCCATAATTTCCTCTCCCGATTTACAAATAACCTAGATCTCCAGGCATACATATTGACAAAAGTTGCTGGCTTGGTTGGGAAAGATTTTTGTAACACACTGGTTTCTTTATTTGTATTTACCGATTTATGAGAGGTTTAGAAGTGCGTATTAAATGGTAGGGTGAATAGTATAAGACAAATTCTCAGTTGACAAATGGGAAGATGTTTACTTGGCGTACAACAGATGAATTCACGCATAAAACCGATGTGTTACGTTCGTTAAATCTCTTTTTTGAAGACTTGAAAAAGCCTTTAAGAATTTAAGGTACAATATAATAGTGTGGATTGATATTTCTACACAAAAAGTTAACTTTAGCATTATGGTTTTGTGACGAAATGAGAAAACTGCGACGTTGGTTTACAGTTCAACCTCAGAGTCATGAAGTATGTTTTGAATCATAACCGCGACCAAGGATAATGCAGTACTTCATTAGTTCTTTTTTTGGTTACCGTCAAAATCCAGAAAAGTTCTTGAACCACACATTTCTTAGTGAGGTTTGCTGTAAATGATGGCCGAAGTGAAAGTGGTAATTTGTATAGGTAAATATACTGTGGACGCTAACTACACTTCATCGATGGGTTGGTAGACTTGAAACGCCGTCTTAGATGGCAAAACCGTGGGATTGCGTAGGATCAGCAGGCATAATTTTACTCCAGTACTTAAGGTTACATACTACTCGTTTAATTGGTTAAATGTGGATCATTTGACGCTTGATATAAGTACATTAAATTTCGTAGTAAAATAGCAAGTCTCTTAACCACCACTTTTAATGTGTACAAAGATAAACATCGATGTCTCATCGAAACGCAGTTGAGTTATTAATCGAAAACTTATCTGCGTGGTATTTGATTTAGCTCATTAATATGATGATAAGCAAATTACCATTTGTTTTAAATGAATTACTCTCCTTGGATAAGATACCACTTAAACACTGGGCGAACATTGCCATTACCTTCAGCGTTTGGATGGATTCGCATTGCTGGAATTTGAAGTCGTAACGCCCATTGACTAATATCAGGCGAACATGAATTTATGAAATGTGACTAAAAGTGTAATACCATGAAACCTTTTCTAAGCGTAGAATTATTCTTTCGATATGGTTTCATAGATGCCAAGTTTCTATCTGTTCGCGGTTGTGAAATGATTGCCATTTCTGTTTTTTAATGAAAATGTTGGTTTGAAATAATTTAACAGTATAGATTTCCACAAAGTGGAGTTTGCATGGTCTAACTCCTGGTTTTAGTATCAAATGGCATGACTAATTACCCAATGTTTAGGGCGCAGAAATGTGTTGTTGCACGCCAGCGTATGCAGGCGCGGCTCCTAGATACTCTCATAGTCTGCCTACTTCGAGAACTATGAAAACGACTCCTGTTTCAATAGCTTCTCTACAAGCTATATTTTTATCCAAAAACTATAAATGTCTATCAACTCTACACACGCCTTAGTCCTTTACGAAAGGGTGCTTTGACCGTTCAACGGACAATTTTTGTCATAGTACATACGTTTTCAACTTTTAGATAAAGCTTAACCCTTCATTTTTCTTACAACATGTAGTACCCACTGTTGGCTTCCTTCCGAGGCGTGTGTTAGTACAAATTTTGTCCATTAGACACTGGAAGTACTGTATGGGCACCAAATTGTCAAAAAAAAATAAATCTATTTTCACATCCGACTGTGCGTATGAAAAAAGTGCATCACAGTTCAAGGCGCTCACAACCCTTAAATGAGAAATTGAAAGATCTGGTTTTGGTAAAGTGATAAAAGTCACGTCCTCTGCCAGATTCAATGCTTTCCCGATGATGAATAGGAAAGCCTGATAGTTTGTTGTTGGCGCTGCCAAAGCCAGGTGTTATTGTGATGTGAACTCACTCTAAGCAGAAAATTGACGCATTTTTAGAAGAATGTTGCTCCTCTCATGAAACACGGGCTCAGCTTTTAGAAACAGGACTTATCCGAAGGCCTTGGAAACATTAGGGCAAAGTTCAAACGCAGTATAAGTCTCATGCTGATAAAGTAACCGGTATTTACCGCGATTGCATTTGGGGACGGTGAAAATGAAATTTACCGAATCTTCTTTGCATCCAATGTCTCGGTGCCCGAGTTATTGTTTTCTTTGGGGTTAACTGTTCCATTTCTTTAGCTGGTTCCCAAAGAAACGCCTCCGCATTCACCAAAATGGTGCATTTACAGTAATTATGAATTAAGGGAATTATCGAAACACACTTTGAAACAGTAATAATAATATCTTTTGGTGTAAATAAGCCCCCAAACAACGCTTTCAGGCAGAAAGTGATGGTATTTCACATTGTGATAAATGTTTAATGATCTCGCTGTTTGTGAGCCATGGCTTTTTCGTGCTGCTGCCTGATAATGTGAACCTTAAACTATGGTAAAAGTAGATACTAGTATTCTATTTGATGGTTCTATAGTGTATTTCTAACACGGAACTGAACATGTGCCACTGTGGTGACTATTGATGCATTCACAAGATTTCTCAACCCTAGTTGTTCACACTGAATCGTCTGTCTGCAGTCACGTGATCGTAAGAAGAACTCTTCCAAAATGGTTGTATAACCGCCAGTTATCTTTACGTAAGCCTCGTTTTTAGCTACATGATTCTAGTTCCTGATTAGCTAGAATTCGTGTGAGGGTTTTTTGTAAACATTTCCCAATCGCGAATCATCAATCCGACGAAATCGCGCTTTAGCAGCATACTCACAATGGAATCAAATCTTGTAATTCCCCAGTATCGGTATTTAGCATGCCTGCAACTAACGCTTGATCATAATCTAATCCCAAAACCATTCTTAATAGACGCCTTTACTGATTTTGAGCCTATTATGCTCTTGTGTATTCGTGTACAACTGAGACTTGCTAATTTTGAAGCACCTAGGTGCTTACGTAATTACCATTAGTAGTGGGCGTTATGCATGAGGTTTCTATCATCCAATTTCAAGTCTGTATACCCGCATTAAAATGCAACTCACTGAGATCTTACTACTCTGTCAATGCTACGAGATTTACGTAACCACAGGAAGTTGGTAGTTTTTGTAAGTTCCAGCCGTTTTCCTGAAATATAATTGACCAGATCGAGTGTTTGTAGCCTCGAAGTAAAGACACCTGGCGGATATTGCATCTTCGTCATAAGGCAAGCTTCACGTCATAAGAGTTTCGTTTTTCCACATCACAACCCTGCTTTTGCACCGCACCAAATGCATCCCTTGGCGACCGAAATGACGTCAGAGGGTCTGACACATTCAAACCTGGCACGCGACTTCCGCCGAATAAACCCTAAGTGTCGTTTTATGTCTATTGAATCACGGTATTTTGAATTCAATGCGTGAATGCACGCCCAATATTTTTTGAACTAACAACTGGATACTATAACGGACTATGTGAAGTTAAATGTATTTATTAAGGAGAACGCTCGTTACTCTCGTGGAGCATTCCGGCCAAATGTCGAAGCCTCCCGCGCTCCATTACAACACGAAGAGATCATGATGAAGACTGTAGGCACAATCCCCTACCTCGGCATCTTCCTCAATGACCTGGCGATGCTCCACGAGTCGGCACCGGACCGATTGCCGCGTCATAAACCAACGGAACTACGACGACCCACCAGTGGCAGCAGCCTCACTAGCATGGCGCGGGACCGCCGAAACAACCACAATAACCTCCACAACCATCAAAATCAGGGGCATCACAATTTTGAGCCCCTTTTGGCCCCGCCTCTGCTCTCTACAGAGCCTCCTAGACGACCTTCCCGACGCAAGCGTGTTAATGAAAGTTTCGAAAGCGGCACTGGCAGTGCGTGCGGCGCTGAGCCTTCACAGCAGCCACCCTTACCCGTGCTTATCAATCAGCGGTCTAGGAAGGGGTCAAATAATAATGTAATCCACCTCACAATTGTTAAACGAGTTCAATTTTAAATAGACCATCGTAGCTTGTCGAAAGGCCACCTAAAAGTTGACGGTGCGAAAATCAAATGGATATCAGAGCAGATTTTTCACTCAGTGTCTATTGCACACTACACAAAAACTATGGAGGTTTTGCGATGAAAGATTTCTCAGTTCATTACTTGCATTGCTAATTTAGATATGCCTGCTTTATGTATGGAGCTGTACCATGCAGTACTTGATTTACTTTGGGAGGCGTATAAAGCGTATAAAGTATAATATCAATGTAGGAAGAGTAACAGCGTGAGGTGCATAAAGCCATTATACGATAAAGTGAATCAGGACATAATGCTCTGCACACCTTGAGCAGCAATCTTTACATTAACAATCTACTGATGAGCGATGAAAAAAATGAATGTTTTTTATTACAGTCAGCTAGAAATGTATTAGCAGCAACCTGTGGCGTTTCCTTCTAGGAAACGGGGTCAAGTACTACCCCAACCCCGACTGGGGTAATCATTCCGAGGGACAAGAGGGGCCGACAGGTGAGGGCTACCGTCGCCCCGCCGCTCCCATTACAGCGGCGGCGAGGCAAAAGCGCCTTGGCCACGGGTTCAAAACGACGCGAGTGCTCTATCGTCAGTCCTGTCGCCTCCACCACTGTCACTTCCGCCACTCCCATCGCCGCCCTTGCTTCAGAAAACGACGATCTCATCAACTTTCGCAAACATTGGCGTGAATACAAGGTACTGGCCAAGCTCATGTACTTGCAATCATCCGCTACACGTTACAAGATTCGCGAGGATGTGGCCTTTAGACAGTGGTTTGAAAGCTTCGTTCTGATCAGCGAAAGTGGAGCGTAAGTACATTTGGTATCATCTATCATGATTAGTCGTTTTGTCGGTTTTTCCTCATCATGTTGTGATCAAAGTATTTATTGGTAGGCGAAAAAATCCCGTAAGTGTGCTTTTATGTCCTCGTGAGTGGAGATTAGCATAACAGACTGGATGTGATAAGATTTCGTTTGTGAGAAATGCTTTTAATTCATAAGCAGTCGTATCCTTATGATAACATTGAACTCCAGCGGTGTGAAGATGAAAGTAGTTTTTAAATCTGTCACCAATCTTTCCTTATTGTGCATGATTCATGAAATTTTTCTATTAGCTAACGCAGTTAACTTTTCCAAAAGCATCAGACCCGATAAATGTACTCCTTAAGATGCAACGGCAATTTGATTTAAAAAATTGGCCAAAGTCAAATGTAATTAATAGTAATGGATCGATAACTTATGTGCTTGACAGACCTTTTTATTATTTTCTTTCAGGAATCAGAGAGCAAGAGAGCTTGAACCACCACCACGGAACTGGAGGTAACTATTTCTCATGGTATACTGCCATTAAAGTCAACTATAGTGTCTCATTACTGCAATACAAAGTTAGGATTCGTTCTTTATAAGTTCTATCTTTCCTTATTATAAAACGCTGAAATCATTCTTATGAAGAAAAGTTAAAAATCACTGTAAATAAGGACAACAGGAATCTACGACTACGTTATTGGTATTAACTTCCAGGTTGATAAGACTCGCGATGTCATGCTGATGATGGGGTGTGCTCGTTCAATGCTGAAACCTTCTTTGCCCAAGTGGTGATTCATTTTTCGACCACTGGGATTCTGTATGGCGTTAGCTTCTTCCGATTAACTATGCCATCAGGAAAATGTTTTTGTTAGAAGTCAATTGCATTTGATGCAAAAGTTGCATTGTGCAAACGATAATGTTCGATCTTAGTGGAGACCACATCAGATTAAGTTCCGTTCCCCTCAGTGTGATTCCTCAAGTTTCACATTCCCCTGATCTGGTACTGGGCTGCTTTGTCTACCTCCACAACTAAAACAGCTTCCGTTTTGTCATTCGCAGATAAGGTGGTGGCATTTGTGTAATTTTATGCCAGTTCGAAAAGGACTCAGGAAAATAACCACCCCGTGCTTTATTCAAAGCGCTGTAGTATGAAAAATTTACATAGGATAAATGATATTCACTGAGAAATGTTTTCTGACCAAGCATTTTTTTCAAACGATCTTAAAGTGCTATGGAGTGCTCAGTGGCATAGCTATGCTAGCTAGTCAGTAAGTCACTGCCGCACGACTGACTGATTTCGTTGCAGAGACGGGATGGACACCGTCTCAGGATCATTGGAAGTGCTCTTCCATGGCGGTGGCGTCAGCGACGATGACTGCCAAATGGAGGAGCTTCCGCGTAGCCGCCTCTCCTCTCCACTTTCCCATTCGCCACGCCTCTCTAGGCTACCCCCGTGCGGCTCCGCCGTAAGTCGACTTCTAACCTCCACTCCCACCCTTATTCCTCCTTCTCCGCCTTCCATTTTGTTGCACGCGTTTACATGATTGTAAGACGCACTTAGCCTGTGCTCCTTACGAATTTCAGCTTAGAAATGAGGATGGGGTAGGAGTATCTGCATAACCTGCCAGTCTGCTTATCTAGAGGTAGAAACCTAGTCAACATTCGAAATACTGGTTAAATCTGACCACCATAGTTTGGCATTAAAATGGCAGTCATGGAAAGAAAACATGTGAACCGCCTTATTTTAGCAGTGTCTGCGGCTCTTTTGCTTAGTCCTAGATCGTTCAGCAGGGGTCCTCAGTTCCGTGAAAGAAGTGTGCACCTTTCATTTAAAACGTGATTGTGGTGCTGTGTTGGAACGAACAGCTGGGAGGTCAGATAAGGTGATTTTCCATTCACTTTTGCATTGTCAATGATTATGCATGTGTGTCGATCTCCATTTCCCCAAGTCGACGACCAGGTCTGTAGCCACTAAACAGCGTTGGGGAAGGGAGGTACGTCGGCCTTCATGTGCATTTGCATGTCTCAAAATTGACTCATTTTGAAGCCTGCATGTTTTGTTTTCGGGGCTCGGTTTTGTTTGTACTACAAACCCTCATCCCGGGCCTTACATGTATCTCTCATTTATAGAATTCCAAGCACAGCAACGATAAAAGCGCCTTCGATGAGTATGATTCAAGAAAAGTGATCATCAAAGGATCTCTCAAACGAAGCAACCAGAAACCGAGTAAGTCGGATGGAAATTTACACAAAAGTGCTTTTCATATGCTCTTGTTTACGTAATTTGGATTTCATCTTACTCAAATTTTTACTGGCTTTCGAAGGTCTCATGGATAATTATTTGCTTGGAAATTAACTCATATTTCCATTAGAAGAACAAATTGGATAAAGTTTGCATTTATTCACCACTTTCTCGTGAACATTTGAACGGATAATCGCTGGCGTAGTTTTCAGTTTGTCTTATCATCTCTGATATCAAAATATCCTCCAAAAACGTTTTTAACGTTACGTGGTGAAAATTTCGCCATTGTTTAGAGGCAGACCTCGTTCCTAATTTACAACTCCTTTAAACAATTTAAACTTAACTTTTTCCGCAGAACGCCGTAGCAGCAGCGTCAGTGACCTCAATGCGACCTCAGTGACCCCTTTGTTAAGAGCCCACCACCAATTGTCCTTAATAAAAAACAAAATCAATGGCACCTTGCACCATCCCCGATCCTCTCCGAGCACGCCCAATATCGCACATATTGAGGATTGCACGCGATTTTAGGTATGAGATATCAAAATCTTATACTCCCATCACCAGAAGCTGTGAATAATATTTTTGTAAAAACGGTAAATGATGTTTACTGTACAGCACGATTAACCAACAAACTCATTCAGTTTGCATTACTTATCCAATTTTCGCTTGACCTTGAATAAATATAAAAATGGCATTCTGATTGAAAGGGGAATTTGTTCCAATAGTCGAAATGGGGTTTCCCGTAGGTGGATGGGTTCTACTTTATTGGTATCGAGGAATGAGTGGCCTGCAGCCAGAGCGGTTGACAGTAGGAAATACACTGCGTGTGGGCTATGACTCCTAGGTGCCTTTTGCTGTACCCAACATGGAGTCTTCCAAGAGCACGAACCGCCAAGTTTCAGTATATGTGCTCTGATTTAAATTTTGTAGGGTGTATGGATAGATGAATTATGAGAATAAGTTTTGGTGTAAATTAATCTTTAAATGTAGCTTCGTATCCTTAAATTCAGACTGAAGCCTCATGGCAAGGAAAAATCATCTATAGAAGTAGTTTAGGTGTTACGAGCGGAAGATCCTGGAAACTTGTAACTTAAGTGTTGAGAATGTCAAGATAGAGCGGTGTCTGAATATTCCACTGCCATAACATAATTAAGAGTGGGGTCGCTCACATAGCAATAATGCAGTAATTGTAGTTCCATTCAAATGTATTGATTTGGCACTAGGTTCTATTACTTACCTCATTAGGCGCATCCTTCAGTAGCACCACTTTCTAATTATGAGTGACGGTGCAGTTCTCCAGCCATATCTGAGGTCTAATGACATTTCTTTACTTCAGTGATGTAGTAGTCCATCTTAATGTGGCTTAGCATGACCTTAGGGAAGACCCGGGGACTATGCGACTAACAAACCTATTCACTCATCCTGATTAAGCATAGGAGGTTAGGTATTATTTGCTGTTAAGATGTTCAGGCGCTAGAACCCCCAGGGTTGCACTTCATTTCAACTGTAAATAGGCTGGTTGGCAAAGCCTCTTGTCTTTGACAAATGACAAAAATAAGCAAAAACATGTAAGGTAAACAAACCAAAAGATGGGGCAACAGTTTTCAAAATGGAGGCTGTGGGATTAAATTGCACGCTTACTTTATTCTTTCGCTCAAAGTGGACTAACGGATTAACAAATGAGATTATTTTATGCAAAAATCGTAAACACGGATAATTTACTTCATTAGTAGGCGTCCCGCACTTGTCTCCCAATGTGAAATGATACCTAAAGCACGAGGCGCGAACAGTAACTGGCACACGAAGAAGCACAAATTATTTGATACGAGGCTTGCAAAATTTCAGCTGTTCGGATTTTAGCATTCTTTGTTTAAGTGGATATGCCGGCAGAGCGCACTGCTCGATTACTTGGCCTTTGTATTGCATATAGTTCTGGTTGCTCTTCGTGGTGTTATAGTACACGTTGATTTCAACAGATTAAGCATTTATTGTCTTTTATCACCTCAGTTCGTGGTGATGCTGTTAATGATCACTTTATACCCCGAGATTGTCAACTGGGGTTGTACATTTACCCTATACTGAATGCACAATATTCTATTTTTTTCCATTATTTAAGGTATTATTAGACTAATTGGTGTTGCACCTCTGCATGTTCTATGATGTTTGGTGCTAAATAGCCCTGCCCAAGTGTAAGGTTCTGTGATTTTATTTAGAATTGCAGACTGTTGTTTTTCCCTAAAAAGCGGCAATATGGAAGTTGGAAATGTTGATAGACATTTTCCCTGGTTGAATTTGTTCCTTGGCTACTTCGCCGTTTATCTGGAAAAGCAATTTTTCCTGCCTTTATCTACAATGATAAAAGGAGTGAATCATAGCATTCTTAGTCTTCCCTTGTTAATTACTGAAGATGCATTGAGTAGTATATATAACGCTTCTGAATGAAACTTTAGCGTCTGATAATGATTTTGGGACATAAGAGTGCGTTTTCTTACCTTAAAGTTTCGTCTGAACTTTTTGGATGCAGGTTGTCCGAAATAGACTTTCGCTTTACTTAAAAACAGTTGGTTAAATACATACTTGGCGGCTAGTGGGACCCGCTTTTATCTCTATCTCACTCGAAACAACATTATTTCCCAAATGCAGTACATGCATACATGTGCATACATACCCTTTTTGCCTCAAAATAATCTTTTGTCATTTAAATTAACTTCCCGACTTGCTCGTTTTTAGCAATGTATTATCGCCGCCTGCCACGCTGAGTTTCAGCGTGCAACTTAGCAACTGAATTATGGCATCGTCAATCGCCAGGCATACCTCCACGGTATCTCTTGTCTCTACTGCTTCCGTGCCGCGGGAAGGCAGTGCTCTTGCGCAGGCCCTCAACCGATATCGAGATCAAATAGAGGCCGCTTGTGATAAAATCCTCGAAAAATGCTGTATGGACAATAAACCTAGTGGGTGTTTTACTCTGTATTTCTCAATTATTCCGTAATGCGGTATTATTTCATGGCGGGTAGTTCTATTTTTATTTATAGATAACACTTGTGGGTGTTGTATAACTCCCCCCCTTGGGAGCAGATTTTACTCCTTTCAGATGCTGTAGGCTATCTTTGATTTTGAGTGGTCAGAGTAGTTAACGCACATTAAGGAGCGATTTCATGACAAGCACTGATATTACTCCATTTCATTAGTCGCAGGTGGAATAAGATTCACTTGTCTTGCATAAAGGTGCTTCCTTAACCAATACCTTGCATGAACCACCATTAGGCGGTCGGAACTGTGCGTGAGAAGGTCACCGGATGATGTGGTTGCACATTCAGGGAATGGGAATTGGTTTTACGCAGGAGGCGCGTTGGGACTGTTAATCTGTTCTGCAGGTGCTCCAGGGGACCGCGAGTCGGCGGCGTCGCAGGCACCTCGAGTATTGGAGGACAGGGCTCGCGAGATACTGACGCAGTACCTTATCGAACTCCTCTCCTCTCTCGTTCTGCCCGAACCGCTGCCTCAGTCCATCAGAGATGTAAATGCTCGGTTAGCCGAGGGTCAGCTCTGCTTCCCTGATAAGTTGATGCCGACCAAGGCCGAGCTAGAGGAGTTCCATGTCCTCGCTGAAAAGGGAAAAAAGGTCCTCTTCGCGTCGTTAGATTTGCCTGTGGATAAAATATTCGCTGCACTCAAGGTATCTCGCACTTATTTCCTTTTTGCCATTCTCTAACTTCCATCGCCTCCCCATATGTCTGCACCTCTTTCATTCCACGCAATCGCATCCACTGTCAAAATGATCGGGGCACTGTGAGACAACATATAACTTAGTGCGATTATGCATTGCTGGTGCGACATTTGAAGCTAATTATGTTTTTCATTCCATTTCCCAGTTAACTAATTTTGCTTTTGGTTTTGGTTAAAATTTCATTTACACGATTTTTGGCGCGAGGCCGTTCTTTGTGGCATAAGAACTTGTTGCCACGCTCATATAAGCTTTTATCTTTATTAAGCTGTTTAAAGGTTTGCGCACATATCGAATGTTGTGTACGTCTTTTCACAGGCATAACTACGACCATTAATGAAGCAAGTGTTACAGGTAAAATGCGGGTTTAGAATGGACCCGCATCCCCATGGTAATCGTAGATCAGTTATATTAAACATTCACTGCTATTGACACCTGTTTGAGGGGTGATATCTTCATTCTTAATAGTACAATGTTATGTCATACTGACACGAGAATACGCAGCTGTGTTTTGTCTCTCATCATGCGTAAGTGGTCGTGCATGTACGGGTGTTCAGCCTCCCCTAAAAACAGTCTCGTCGCGCGCACTTCCCCCTTCATTCACTCACTACTAGCGAGGAGGAAAGACGGTGATGCACCGTATGGTGACATTTAGTTCGGAATTGACCTTTAGTGTATGCCTCATCACTCCGACAAAAGCAATCAGAAGCATTTGCGCGGCGTCATCTCCTCTCACATGCTCAACGTAAAGGGCACACATGGCTTCTAAACTCCTAAGTTTGGTTTAAAATGTAACTCTCTCCTATCCAATCCACTTCGTTAAATGTAGACATTACGTTAACCTGCCAACGGCATCCTACAGGTGCCATTTTCTCAGCGCTTTTGGATGCTTGTAATTGAAAAATTAGACCAACCCTTATTTAGTTTTTTCCTCTTCCGCTGTCGGATACGAAGACATTTAAATTGTCTTTTCACTCTGATTCGAATCTAACTAGTTTAATCAACTGTTTTTTCATTTTAAGGAACTCGCTGGCCGATTTAACTATCCAACTTGCATATACATCACTGCGGTAACTGAGAAGGTTATTAGTAACTTTCTAAAGGTAAGTTAATGCAAGATTCACCGATATCACCTAGTCCTAATTGTTTGACATTGCTATTTTAGTCCAAAACATTGGTTTATTTATGGGGAAGAGCGCGTTGTCATTAATCCTTTTGTGTATATTTCCTGAATCACTACCCAGTACCTGATACATTTGCTCTTCATCCAAATTTTCAAATTTTATTTATCATGTTTTGAAAAGTTGATGCATATAACCTTTTTTACTTTTCAAGATGGTTGTCTACTTTGAAGAACGTGCACGATCTGAGCATGTGATTAGCGCCGTGACTATTCAGGTTCGTTTCATTCCCCTTCCGTCCCTACATTATTTATATATACACCACTTAAACGTTTTGGAGTTGCTTTTTTGGAATTTTGACTGACACTCCAATTCACTGAGGTCGAAGATCACCAGTTCATTTCATTTGTCTTACGTTTGAATGAGAGCGGCTAGTTCTTTAATTTTTGATGTGGCCAAATGTACATCAAGTGTCATACGAAAAATGTGCAGTTCATCTACATCTCGTGGCCATTGAGGACCTTACTGAAAAGTAGACGACACTATTTTACGTTCGCGTAGCAGTTTTAACTACGTTTATGGTATTCCCTCTGCTCCCCACTATCAAGGATCTTTTTTGCTGTGTATGACTCTGAGATGAGCTTTGCGCGACTGTTCTTCGAGTCAGCCCATTCTTGTGTTGAGAGGGAAAGGGCAGGAGCGAGAGATCCATGGAACGAGGGTGATACATTATCATTCAATTAGCGCCGCGCGCGTTCTAGTCTTTTTGTTTGTATGTATGCATATACCTCCGCGGTTAAGTAAACACCGCCACAGCCGTTTTAGGGGTGTCCAAGTGAATTTGCGCTTCCATTTTCACTACTGCATGTGTATTAATATGTGTGCGGTTGCACACGCCTTGTGCTAGAGGTGTCGCGATGCGACTTTTCCAGGCACGGGGTGTAAGCGTCCTCCCCCACTCCCCATACCATCACGTACACATTAGCGCAAGGGCAGAGATGGATGAGTCAAAACCCAAACCTCCCAGACCCTGTTCATCGGATAAGCACTCTTTGAAAGTGCCTGTAAGAAGGAGTGAACTTCCACTACTTGTCTTTGTCATATGGCAAACGTGACACTTATTAAAAATATGACTTGCAAAAATTTCAGCAGTTTGAATTCTGGAAACCACTTCCCCTCAAATCATGCCTGTAAGCTTGACTATTAAAACATTCTCATATGTGCGTTCAAATGTTCCCATTTTTTAATGTACTGATTAGATATTTGCTGCATCAGTCATTCGTTCAAGGGCCAAGTTGAAGTCCTTCATAAATTTTGTCCTATATTCAATGAAGGTGCATTTATAAAATGATCTGCACAGCGCTACAATTGTCATCCGGGGCTATACTCGAACTAGGTATTCTGTTATTATCTTTTGGAAGTTGTAGATCTGTACATAATACCTTCAAAATGTCTTAATATGCGTACCATTGGGAATGAGAGTGCCTCATCAATACTATATTCACTAAATGTAGTTCTTTGGACGCATATTGCAAGTGATCCTATTTATTCCGCTTGAATTGTACGGTGACGGCTCGTATGGGCTGGAGAGAGGGCTGGCAACGAATGCATTTATCAACTCGATTTTCATAATGCGACAAAGCATCCAACGTGTGCAATGAGTGCCTTGATTTTAAATCGGAATCCTGGTATATTTGAACGTAGGTTTGCTGTTATGAAATGCATCCTACATATCAATTTTGGTCGGATCATTATTTGGTTACTCTATGGTGATAAGCATCAAACGGGCTACTTTTTCTCCTGCTGGTCTCCTAAGTGTGCAATGTTTATTTTACTCATGTCATCTTCATGTTTACGTTGTCAGCCGAAATCGAGATAACAATTTCAGCAACCATGGCACATTAACTAGCTGTCTTCATGCATCACTAGCATCTTCGCGGACTAGGAATGGTTACGTGGGAGTTGGTGTTCGCTCTCCCAAGGTACGATACACCGCGCCTCATCCAAATTGTCAATAGTTCGCTCAATCCGACCCCAGCCTTACCTTTCTCCAAGGGCCTCTGTTTCTTGAGTCGATTATGATGGCTCACTCTCGGCATGCGCGCGTGTGGGACTGGGTTGCCGTATCATGCACTTGCTCTTTGCAAATAGTTCGCAATTGCATTCGCATACTCAGTGAAATGAAGTTTGTAAGATATAGCTTTGTGCCATTAAAATGCCTTTGCAATGGGTAGTAGCGAGGTCCACTAACTTTTAAGGCGAGCGCTGTGTCATTTTCACTAACCTTGGTCTTTTTGCCACTACGCGGATATTTACCCTTCGTCCGAGTCGTGTGTGAGCGTGGCTGTTTTGCGTTTCGTGCCGTGTCAAAATTGAGCATTCCTATTAGAAGCAAATCGGGACCATTCGCAAATCCTGAGGATATGCTACTGCACCTAAACTTTGGCTAGATCTGTGCATTCCAACCGTTTGGCGTTTTGGTGGTAGCTTTAAATAAACAACCAGTACCTCATCTGTTTGGACGACAACTAATGACTTGTTTACTTGGTGATCCAGTAGAGAAAGCAAAAGTCTGTAAAATCAAGCCTATTAAGTCTCTTTACAAGTAATGGATGGATGATTAGCTTGACTACTGGACTAAATATTCCATTTTTTATCTGCTTAGTCTAATTTTATGTAAATTGTTTTTTACTCTGTACGGCAGGTAATGGATGATTCTAGAGCGAATAAGCTTAGTTCTTTTTGCGTCTTATTTGCTCGAATGAAATCTAGTAACATCACTTTCATTGCTCGGTAGTTCGAGTTATTTTCTTCTTTCATACACAGAACATATTTCAATTCTACCGTGATCGTGTAAAGTCACAACGTAAACAATTGGATATTATGCTTACGAATAACTTTCCCCAGGACTATAACAAGTGAGTGTCACTTCTTTATTCATCTTCAGTATTTGATCAGTAATCTATTTCGCCTATTCGATGTTACGGGAAGACGATATTTCATTTCCGACATTTTTCTTATCTGTACTTTGACTACTTACCGATTTATCCACGAAGTAATGCTGGCTGCGTCTTTCCACCATTAGGGTAGCCATCACTGGAATTGTTTTGTTTTCACGTTAAGAAATATTTTCTACTTTTGTAAGGTGAATACCGGTTCAAAACTTAAAAAGTTATGCTGCAAGGTTGTGTTCTGGAATAATTTTATTTTCTAGTGACACGGACTACCCACCGCATTGCGAATTAATAACTACTTGCTTGCACTCCATTTATTATCGTCAATTTCGCTCACTACGGATGCATTTTAATTTCACATATTCATTTTTAAATAAGTACCTTCGTATTTTAGCCATGGACAGGGAAAGCATAGAAGAATTTGTCAAATTTTGCGTTGGCTGTTTAACTATCTATCTAGTTGAATGTTATCACCTCTTATTTACATTTAATCCCCCGATTAACTGATAAAGTTTTTTGTGTTTTAGTTTATTGAACGTACCTCCCTCTTTTCGTATACCACGCATTCACTTCCCTTTTTTGATTAGGATAACTAATTGAAAGGTGATCGGAATATCCATACGTCTTATCCAATTTCTGAGGCAAGTATGGCTTCGTGACGTTTCTAAAATACTCTCCTTTGGCTCCTTAACCTAGGTGTGTGAATGAGTTGGTACTGTTCCTCTCCTCCAGTCTTGAGCAAATGAATCTTATTTTACGGGTGTTCCGCGAGCCCATACTTCACTCCCCAGTTTGCGCCTCTCTCCACGTTGGCTCCGAAGAGGCAGCCGTGCGAGAGGTCTTTCGGGACGCTCTCGACCTCTACAACAACTTTCGTCTCCTTCTTGACTATCTCGAGTCTGACTGCGCTGATGACTTGCCATTCACCTCATCTCCTTTCTCTAATCCCCTTCCTTCAGCCAGTCAGCAACGGGAGACCGATGATTCTTCTTGTCGCACAACAACGGCAACAACAGAGAACCGTCGTCTCGTTGGCCGTCTCTTGATCGAACCCGCTGAAGAAATTGCTCTGGCGAGTTATTCGGACTCGCCAGATCCACTCAATAATATTTGGAGGCTTTCAGAACGTACCGATGTCCTTGAAAGCCTTGCGAGATCTAGTCGAGCTATTGTACACACCGTCTCCCGTTTGAAAGTAATAGCATTTGACTTTCAAATATCGTTGCTTTTAATTTTCATCTTCTTAGATTTAGTATTAGTAATATCAGCGACTATTCTTAAAAAATGAGTGCAATTTTGTGGATGTTGGGATTTTAAATAATTTTTTTCTTATGTTTTGAGTGTTTTTTGGTTTATATATTCAGACAACGTCAACTGATGTGACCGATTCACGTCTCACCTGTCTCCACTCACTATGTTGCCCATCCTGCCGAATGTGGGACCAGAAAGAGTACTCCTCTTCCACCACCAAAGATGTTTCCCCACCTTCATATAACTGCAATGCGCTTATCAATTGTTTTCGCTATCTTCTTCCACGTCTTCTCTTCCTTCCTATTTTCCAATTTTTCCATTTTTATCGCCTGGTGCACGTATGTTCTTTTTTCTTATTAATCTCAAATTCGTGGAAGAGAAATCCCACAATCCACTCTCCTTTTTTTAGGCACTACATCAACAGGCCTACGACTCTGAGGATCGGAAGCTTCTCATGCTTGTTGTAGACTATCTCTTGAGTGCTCGACTGAATATAAAAAGCGTTCTCTCCCGATACCCGGATCTCCACGTCCAACTGGCTCGTTTAGTTACCACTGGGCACCTCGTCACCGTCCAGACGTCCACTGCCTCAAGTTTCTGCAGTCATCAGGTCATCAGTCCCACGGGAATTAACTCGCACCACCGCAGCTGCTCCGCCTCACCTGCTACCTCCATGACTCCGCCCATCCGTCGCAATTCCTCCACTCAACATCAGCACCAATACTACCGCTGTAACACACCTCCACTTCCACCGCAGTCACAGCCGCTGCCTCCACCACACCAGACACCCATGTTGGCATTGTCGGCTGTATTTTGTGCGGGTGGTGGCTATACGGCCTCCCCTTTCGTCGTGGGGACGCCCACGACCACTGTGTCAGGATCAGGAACGACGACGGTGGTGTCGGAGGAGGAGGTGGAGGAAAATGTGGACTCCATGATGTCCACTCTCATGAGTGGTGTTTGTGGTGTGGTGACAAAGGCCAAGTTAGAGGAGTTGGAACGTCTCACTGGTGGTAAGGACCGCCTCCTTTCCGCCTCCGTTGCCAGCTCCACAATGGGAAAATTTGTAATGGGTAAGGTTGCCACGATTGCCAAATGGGAAAAAACGTCGTAAGAGTTCTTATTGTTATAATATCCAAGCCTGTTTGTAAAAACCTTCCGTCTTTGTATATAAACCTTTTTCCAATTTCAAAAAGTGCCTTAGGTTGGGTATCATTTTCAACCAAATACCACAGTTTTTTCTTGATCCTAGTGCGCATAATCAGATTTAACAATAGTTCATTTGTACACATACATACCCGTGCAAGAAGTAATTCATTCACGGGGGCTCAACGTACTGAATGATGTCTTATTTTCCTATTTTAGAAGGTCGTCTATGGGTGAGAGACGAGGGGAAGCGGGTTGCCTCGGAGCGGCAGGCCTACCTCTTCACGAATTGCCTCCTCCTTTGCAAACGTATGGAACGCCGCACGACCCTGGCGCCATCGATGGTGGCCGTGGCGGGCACGCAGCCGCTGCTGCGAGTTAAGCGGCGTCTTCCCCTCGAGGCCGCCCATGTCATTGACTGCGTTGCGCCTGTCCGGCCTCGACCCGAGGCCTTCTCCGGTTCCCACCCCCACAACTCCCTTGCAGAGTGTGCCTCACTCCTCTCTCGCTGCCCCGTCTCTGGTTGGTACCTTTTTTTTCCACACTTTGGTGTTGTAGGTTTAATGCCATGATTACTGCACAACCGTCATACCAGTTTGTTAGCTCAAATTATCCATTTAAATCGCACTTATAACGAACGATCGATGAATTGGCACGACATCCCTAGCGCCTTCTAATATAAATTCATCTGACACTTGTCAAGCACTTAGATTTGGCAAGGTTGCGATTGGCTTACAGATTCAAATCAGCATCTGCACGCCACGGTAGAGGATGTTGAGCAGTGCTCATTCAGTCTGGAGTTCTTTGGCACTGACCAGCGCCAGCTCTGCACCACGTCTGATGGTGTGGGGGGAGGCGACGGCAGCTCCGCCGCCTCGGCTCTCAGTAACGGCGGCCTTGAGGTGCTGCAAGGTGTGCACCTTCACTATCTTCACCTTGAGACATCTTGCCTTGAAGAGAAGGCCGATTGGATGGCCTCACTTTTGAGCATAACAACATCACGGTGAGTGCTCTCCCGCGTGAGCATTCTTTTCAATTTCACAAGTCTCACATCACCATCTCCTTAAGCCATTTAAAGCTTTAATTTATTCATTATATAGCGCAGTTGGTGCTGTCGATATCACCATCCTCTCAACTTTGTTAAACATTTTGCCAGGTGATTAAAGAAATTACGTCTTTTTTCCTCTCCAGTGTTTTCGAGCGCTATCTACGAACTTTGCCAAAACTAGAAATTCCTTTAAGACTTCCTTCACCTGAAAAATACAGGTGCGTCCCTCTTACTGTCGTATCACATTGAATGATGTCTTATTATTAATAAGAAAGAAAGGCTTGCTATTGTTGCTATCAAGTGAGAAAATTACGTATCTTTCCTCAGACTAATTAATAAATAATTAAATCTTGAATGTTTAAATGAATCTAATGAGCTTCATTTGTGGTGATTCGGTAAAAATATATCGGGAATGGCCATCAGTATGGTTTGATATCCAAACTTTGCGTCTTACTGATTTTAGACCATGACTTTATGAAAAAAAGCTTAAATGTGAAGTATTTTGAAGCACCTATTACGTGTTCTGACTTGGTATTGCCGTGTAAAACGTATAGTGCCATCTTACGTTGCTTCAAGGACTACAAAATTCATCTTTAGGTTTGCTCAACCCGACACGCCTGAAGTGATAGTTTTCGAATCAGCAGCGGGTCAGTCTTCCGGTACTGCTACTATTACTCATCGTCTGCTCCAGCCCTCGTTGTCAAGTAGAATCCGCTCCTCTTCGACAACGGCGTCTGTGGATGACCCCTTTGACTCCCTCGATGAATTGGACGACGAAGTAGAAGTTGTTGATGTGGAATTCTTTCCAACCACCCCTACTGACGAGGATTCTCTCGGGGGAGCCGACGAGGACCTTGCCCTTCCCCTCCCAGCCTCCACCTCTTCTCGTATCCATTCGCCGCATCTGAGCTCCCAAATACTCACCTCGTCGGGGATTCCCAGTCTCCCATCTTACCATCCTACTCACTATCGACCTCAGATTCAGTACGCCACCCTTGAAAAGCTCATTGAACGCCTCACCTACCCTGCCTACTTTGACGCTGAAGCTGTCAACGCTTTTTTAATCTCCTACCGCCGATTTATCACCCCAGAAGAGCTGCTCGATATTTTGCTAGAGCGTTTCAATGTGCCTTACCCAGACTTCACTGCAGAAGAGCGTCAGACGGAGAGTGTGGTGGAGCACATGAAGCGACGCTTTCGCTCCGGCTACAAGAGGTGGGTGCAGGCGCGTGTGGTGGCCTTTCTCTTTAAGTGGGCGTCCTCACCCCGCTACTTCGCCTACGACTTCGCGCCCAACGCTGACCTCCGTGCTCGCCTCGCCACCTTTCTGGCCGGCGTGCGTGTACGCATTCTCCTGCCCGTAGTACAGGCCATCGAGCATGTCCTCACCAGGGGTGATTCGATAACTGTGCCTGTCACCCCCATCACTACTTCCATGGGGGTCGCCGTTGCCATCACTGAACCTAAAGGTCACCACCCCGCCCGTTTAAGAGCCACGGAGACCGTTGATAACCAACACCTCAGTCAGCCACCTCCGCTCTTCTCAGATTCTCTCCCACGTATCGATCTACTTCAGGTTTAGTTCTGATCAATTTAATCTAAAATGTTTTTTTTTGTCTCTACACTGATGAATCGTATTGGTTTAACTCTTTTTTTTAAGGAGAAAATATTCCTCTTTAGTGATTAGTACCCGGGCAGAGAAGAGAGGGAGGGATTGTTCCGAAAAGGTACAGTCCTAATGGGTCAGAGATGAGAGTCAGCTCCTCAGACCACTTACAATATTCACACACCATAATTTATCCTTTTTTCTTTCTTGAGATATATATTATTTGTACCTATGCATAAATATCCAACGAAAGACATTCTATTACCCCCTGTCATGATTTTAACTGAGTTAAACATTGCTTAATGACAATTTTTACTACTTTCTCATTCCGAAACGTCACAGACCTAAAAATTTAACTCTTTTCAATGGTTGGACACCTTTTCTGTTGACCTCAATTAGGCAAATCATGCTTTGTGCGCACTCATATTCACACTAAGCGCCAACGGCCTCATGATTACTGTATTTTTTTGTATTTCTGTGACGCTTTAACATTGCTCCTGTTGAAGTCGTCTCACCAACTTTAAGGTTGATAGTTGAGTAAGTCTGAGTATTTCACAATCATTCTCAGGGCTGTTCGCTTGAATTCACCTAATTCTGCCCTCATTGAGTGGCTATGCTATCGCTTTTTCAAGTGCTTATATCCGTTGTAGATTCATCCTCTTGAGTTGGCTGAGCAAGTGACCCTTCACGAGTTTGAATTATACCGCCGGATTGAATTCTGGGAGGTGGATGGTCGTGAACGCTCCTCACAGGACTCGCCCAACCTTAGTGCCTGTAAAAATTTCTCTAACAAGGTGCGTATCCCTTAAAATAAGTAGAATTTGAACTTGACACATCTCTACAGTTCATAACCCTTCTACTACGCATCACGGGCATGCGCGTAGTAATGGGTGGCCTAGTGAGCGGCTGAAGTCAACCTCTAAGTATTTAAAACTAAATAACCTGATTGAACATAAGATTGTCTTGTGAGTTATATTCGGGGAAACTGTACCTAATTTATTTGACAAAAAATCGGTTCCTTAATAGCACAGTGGGATTCGTACATACATATACATACATACATACCATACATTCTTACATATTCAATTCTAAGTAATTGAGTTAGCGGCACAGTAACTACCACTTTTAGTTCCGAGATTGGTTGGTGTATTCTATCCTCTCTGAACGCAACTTCGAGGACCGGGTCGTTGCCATTCAACGGATCATTGATTTGATGCTCATTTTTGAACATCACCGAAATCTTCAAGGCCGTCAAGAGTCTAAGGCGGTTCTCCTCTCTGCCTCCGTCTTTCGTCTCAAGAAGGCCTTCGAGGTATTTACGTCATTCAATTTGTACATCTTTAGACTCCTTAAAATAGATATTATTGGTCGTGTTTGCTAAGTATAATCTGTGAAAGCAGAACCCAACCATCTGTCCAAATAGGCTACCTATGTGCTTTTCCTATGCTTCGATAGTTGCTTGATCCAGTCCTTGTCTAAGTCGATCATGCCAAATTGTGAGCTCAATAGAATAATCTATCCGGTGTAACTATGCGTAAGTTGTATGAGAGCTATCTAATCACTTGTCGATGAACCCCGCAGGCAGCGAGTCGTGTTCGACCCTACCGAAAGTGGGTGCAGCAGCTACAGAGAGAGGGTCGAGGACCGGCACGGCGAGTGACGAAGGCGAGTCGCGGGCTAGAAGGTGGGGAGGGGCCGACATCTGTGGAGAAGGCCTCCACAGCCCCCACCACCACTACGTCACCCTGTCTACCTTACATTGCCATGCGGGTCTCCACGCAGCTCATCCACCTTGAGCTGCACCAACCCGACCGCGTCACCCCCACTGGTGCGCCGTTCGATGACACCAGTACAGACGCCGGCACCGGTGGACTCATCAACTTCGTCAAGCAACGCCGACTGGCGGCGATCGTCGAGCGTTTTCTCCAGCATCAGCTCGTGCCCTACACCTTTCCCTTCAAGCCGCGTATTCAACAGGCTCTCGTCGCCTCTCTGGAAGCCTTCACTCCCGAAGAGAGAGACTTCGAAGCCAGAATGTACGCGCTTTCGGAGAGCTACGAACCTCGTGAGCCTCTATCCGAGCCTCCACAGCCTGCTCCTGAAGTGGTTAGTCCGCTTGTCCCTCATCCTTTGATCCGCTGACATCCTTATGTGATCGGCCTCTTTAAAATTTGTCACGAATTAACGTTTTGGAAGCATTGTTTGATTTGGCATTTGATATTTACGGAAGTGCGAGTTTTATGAGTGGTGCTTTGAAATTTACACCCTCTCTTTCACCATTGTCATTCCGTGTTATTGCAGTTTTAAGCACTTTTTTGAAATATAAGCTTTGCCAGATCTGTGCCTACACATTGGTCTGAAAATGTCTTCATGTCTTGTGTGCTAGCTAGACCGTGAAGCCGGATAGCTTGTCTTTTTTAGTAATTTCCGCTACTTCGGTTCTTGTCATCAATTTGTATCGCTGGTGCTTCAGAAGCTCAATATTTTGGGTTCTAAATCAATCATTCACTGGGTACCTGTGTTTCGAAGTCAGGTGGGATTTTTAAGAAAATATCTTTCATAGGAGGTTTCTTTTAAAGAAAACATCGCTTTATTAATTCATGAAGGTTGAGTTGCAAATAAGCAAGTTCCTTATAATAAAAGGGTTCATATGGGTTTTAATTTTGAAAAGATGCTGCAGTGAGTTGGTTACAAATGTTTTTATATTTTCGACGATCGTTACATTTGTTATATGTGTAGCTGAATGTCAACTTCTTAGTCATCCACAAATTTAGAATTCTCCTTGAGAAAAGTACTTTCGAACAAGAGTAATCACGACATCTTTCTTTCCTTGGGAAGAAAGGTTTCACTACTCTGTGTATTGTAGAAAATCGGAATTATCGATTGCGCATTTGCACAAATGGATGTAAAGAATCGTAAATGGCTTTTATTTATCAGTAGTTTTGCATGTTACAGGAGCGGCGATTGAGCAAGGAAGCGATCCAGGCAGCCAACTATTTGGGCGGTCTTTCATTGAAAGAAAAACTACAGCACGAACAGGTGGCTACCTACAAAGCCTACTTCAGTCCACGTCAAATCAAGTCTTCAGGAAGGGTTTCGTCACCGCGTCTCTCGAGTCCTCCAAACCCCTCTGTACCGGTGCCCCCACCACCTCCGTCTCCTCCACTGCTGGCCTCGGCACCCGCGCCACCACCACTGGCACCAGCGGAGCAGCGCGTGGTAGTGCTTTGGAACACACGGCTCCGCCAACACCGAGCCGGCCGGCAAGCACGACTGACTCCCGCTCATGGAGTTGCCACGCCCTTGCCACGACCTCTCTCTTCACCAACCACCGCCTCCTCCACTGGAGGTTGGTCCTTCCTTTTCACTACACGTACACCTCGTTCGTAACCGTATTCTATGGCATCACCGATAGGGGTATATGTGTTACCAGCCAATTCAGAAACTTTCCGTTGTTTAGGGTACTATATCTCCCTAACTGCGGTTAGACGATGCCTGCTTATATTCACTTGAGAGGATGGTTTTGAAGAATGCACGACTTCCAACTCCGCAAGTCTTAACCTAACCTTAATTATGCCCGGCGTGTTGCCTGAATATCACATAGGAAGATTGTAGTCATTTGGCACCTTTTTTAGTAATCCACCATCACAGTATTTCGGACGGCCAAATGGAGAGTCTAAGCAACGGTCGTCTGCCGACATGTACCGTTCCACCACTTACTTCGCCGCTTTCCTCTCCGCCACTGCCTCCCCCTCCTCCACCACCACCAAGACGACAAAGCAGCAGTGGACCCTCAACCTCGTCGCCTGCTTCGGCGTCGCACAGCCCTAGTCCCCTCTTCCCCCTAACAACGGTTCTGGCTTCAACCTTGGCAGGGGAGGGGGCAGCGGCGGGTGTGGACGGCGGACTGCCTCCACTGCCTCCGAAGCCGGGCCAGCGGACATCCTCGGTGGCAGTGGGTCTCTCGCCCTCCGCCTCGTCTTCCAACCCCTCAAGGCAGTTCTTTGACACTCTCCACCCGGAGAATCTAGCCTCGACACCACCGCTCCCCCCACGACGGCACATTTCCTGACAGTGAGGGCAGTTTGCGTGCCTTGGGTGTGTGCTCGCATGGAAATGTAGGAGCTGCATAATAGCTCCATGCCAGGCGCTGCCACTGCAGATTTGCCATCTGCGCATAATCCCACAAGACAGCCCATGCCAACTATGCTTGTTTTTGCGCTTAATGTTGATAACAAAATCTTAGCCAAGCGATCTGAGGTATCTCCGTGCTGACAGCCTGCGGTCGACTAACTTTGGAGGACCCATCTGGAATGGATTTGCGCCTTGGGTGTTTGAGGGTTTGCGGGTGGGCTATTGACGGTCTTAGATTGCGCGTTCTCCGCAAGGGGTTAGTAAAGGCGAATACCGGGCGGGTGATGCTTGTATGGTGCTACCTATTGCGATTTGTGCGGCCCGGTAAACGTCCCAACGTTCGGTGGAGCATTTGAGCACGTATTGCAGCGCGAGTAAATGGTTGAAAGCCCTTAGTCACTGCGACATGTGTTTGCTTCTCATCGACGGACAAGCCGTTCGACTGTCATCTTGGGAGTTATGGTTATCAGGGATGAGTAAGATTGCTTATTCACAAGAGCCGAATAGTCTTCACAAATAATGTCTGCAGTGGACATGAAATGCATTTGAATGGTCAGAACTCAAACTGGGCACACAATTTTGTCGCGTCAAAGTACACCGGTTGTATTAGTCACTTTAAACCCTTCATCATACTACTTTCGCACTTAGTTATTTCCAAGCGGTAGGCTTTAATTTGTCGAGGTGAGTAGATACAAAAACTTCCTACGTACGAAGTGCCGTGAATGAGCATAAAACTCACATACCCTAAACGTTTCAGATGTTTCCACTTCCGCTAAACAAACCCTAATATCCTCAAGAGATTCAGTCTTCCAATCTAAGTTAAAACAACCCAAGACCTCGCAGTTGTAAATCACACAGGGAACCAGTCGAACTTTCCACTTTTGAATTTCGAATTTTCTAATAAACTCTTAGCAGATATCACGGTAACAATAACTTATATTCTATGTGAATTACTTCTTAAACACAGTCTCACTCTTTTATTAGTCTATCCTCTACTAGGTGATTGGTTAGTCATAATGGTTACAGTAATTGAAATTGTTTGGGCAAAAGTCGAGTGTGGTCTTGGTGTAGGCATGGGCAAGGGGCGTGCTCGTAAGCGTGGTTTTTACTCGACAGTTTGTGCTGAAGATGGTGCACCTTGCTGCGCTCATGGTAATGAAATACGCACTATTATATACTGGTCAAGTTATTTGGCTGGGACTAAAGGCATTTTCTTTAATAATAAGATATTTTTCTAGATCCTTAAAAGTCTCCGATTCATGTAAATTTTTGCTTCATTCGAATCTCATTTCACTCATTGATATGTGCGAATCTGGTAGTTGAGTTAACAAACGCAGTTTATCACTACGTGCGGTGATTTTGTTAAAACCGTATTTCTAGTCTCAATTGTCTTCAGTCAAATCATTAATTCTGATTGGGAAATTGCATCACTTTGTCCTAGCTACCGAAATCATTTTTTAGCTTTGTGTTAATAAGATGCGTGCTGACTTATCGGAGATGCTTCTTGTTGACAGCCAACGGCACCTGTTTGCACCGGTTTTTCCCCTATTGTTCACTAAAGCATTGTTTTCTGTCATCATTTTTACTTATTTTGAGGTCCCAAGCTCTGTCTAAAACGAAAGGATAGAGGGTCCTCAATCTATGTTTGTTCTGCCTTCCGTAACGCATCGGCTTGCAGCAGAGACAGGGATTTCATGTCCTCTCAGTTGCCTTCTCAGACCGCGGAGTCGCTGGTCAAATACACGCGCCAAAGTCGTTGCTATTGTCAAACTTGTCGCGTGTTGTTCGTATATCCTGATTTTGTACATGAGCATCACCGTGTGATAAGTGGTTTGCCAAGCTCCACACTAGCAATGCCCTCATACTTTCTTGAACCACTTGAAGAATCCTCCGAACATGCTGTATGTAACTTGTCTTACAGCATTCTACACTTATTGCATCCCCCTACTTAAACTTGTGAAATTTGGAAACAAAATAGTTACTCTATCCAAATGTCTATTTAAATATTTAGTTTTGTCGCGATGCCCAAACTCCCCTCAAATCCGCTTTAATCAAAAAAATTTTGTAAAATTTCTCATGTGGCTTAAAATTCCCCACCAATGTATAGCGTTTCGTGATGAGTACACATCAAACTCTTTGCGTATTTAAGATATGAGAACTTCAGAACTTGAGTATTTTTTGATCCTTTTGAGGAACTAAAGTAATACCGTCTACGCTACTCATATTCTTCTTTGTTCATGTGTAACAGACACGCTATTTCTCACCATTTTTAAATGGATTGTTTCATTTAGCAATACTACTTTTCTGAAGACTGGCTAAAGTTTATGGCTTCCACTCTTCGCATCCTTCGAATTGATAACGTCCTCTGTGTTGGTACTCCTCGGCTGTTTGATTTCCTCACGGCTTGTAGCCAGGATGTCAGTGAACCTCTATCCATAAATAAGTTTCTCCTTGATCTTGACGCTCGTCTGGTGAGACACTGGTAGTTTTATTACCTGCTTGAACTAGGAAGGCTTTTATCCTGCTTCCCTATTCACCCGCTTTAATGCTCTCAACGGCCACTTTTTCAAATCCGCCGGGGAGGATTCCTTCAACAATTTTATGCGCTCTTGCGGTGGGCGCACTATGATATTCTGCGATCCTCCTTTCGGAGTCTTGATGGAACCCCTTGTGGCGAGCCTGAACAAACTTAAGCGAGGACTGGAAAATACACAGGTTTTTGTGATGGTGACAGTTCCATATTTCATCGGCAAAAAACTTCTGCAAGCTGCCCCGGAACTGAAAATGCTCGATTATAAGGTAGGCGAAGCCTTGAGGTTTGATTGATTCTCAGCCTAGGTGACCTACGAGAAGCACGTGCGGTTCATGAGTACAGGATATGACGGAAATAACTCGAAACGAAGAGTTTCTGTCGTTCGACCATTCACCGATGTACCTGCTCATGAAATTCTGCCCCCTAAAAGTCTCGCCGATCAGTATTGGTTTTGTGAGATTTGCCAACGATACTCAGACTTGAAAAACTTGCACTGCGACCAATGCAACGCCTGCACGACTTTTGTGAGTTCATTTTTCGTTTGCATCATCTCTGTCAATGCCATCAATTAAGAACTCTAATGCGTTGTTCTTTTTAGCATGGTGAAACATATCAGCACTGTATATCATGTAATGTGTGTCATCCTCCGGGCTTCCAACACTGTGTCAAGTGTGACATGTGCTTCCGACCAAAGAACGGCAAAGTTCATATCTGTAATAAACAACTTTCTGATAATCGTGATAAACCAAAAAGACGAAAGGTGTCAACTCAATGTAAATGCTACTGATAGAGTTATGGTAGTATTTTGTTTTTGATCTTGGCACCTTAATATGCGGCTTTTGCATTCATTAAAGGATGGCGTTTCGTCAATTTTTGTTTGTTGATCCACAAGCATTCACTGTTAGAGCATCAGTAACTGGATTGCCTGGACTCTATTTGGTTTCACTATTAGTTTACAATATTTAGAAAATGTGACCATCCCATACTGCTATACTTTATTAACGCGTTTTCGCTTAGAATTTCAATGTTACTTTCTTTGAAATGGGTCTTCGGAGTCCCCTGAGTTTCGAGCTAGCTTGTGAACTTTTGTCAGGGTATGGTCTTTTCATTCCCAACCCTCGTACTGTTAGAAAAATCTGGTGTTGAATTATCATTAATGCATATCGGTTGAAAAGGTATCGTCGCCAAATAGATGTTTTCGTCATGGCTATACCTGGTAAGTTCCACATACCTAATAGTACTATTATTTGCAACAAAAGTAGGAAGTAATCAGCTATTCTGGATTGTATTTTAGTGGTGTCACCGCATATAGAACGGTCGACAAGCCTTCTACTCGATCCCACGATAGTTTGTACGAAATTTAATAAATACAGAAGTATTCTTGAAACTTTTGCGATTTAGGCATTTGATTTGGCTGGTAATTCGTTTACTTTTGAGGTCCAGAATTTGCCTCAAGCGAATTCTCGCGATGTAAACCGTCTGCGTTCTGTACCACCAACTCATCATATGGTAACAGTTAATTGTTTGGAATGGCTTACACAGGAAAATTAACCCAGTACGCTATTTTTCTCAAGAAATACAACCCAAAGTAGTCGCTGTTCGAGCTGGGAGGCTAGACATGGCTATACCCAGGAGTGAGTACGATCAAAGCCGCTTGGCAACGGTTCGTGCACTTTTCTGGGGCTGTTTGCTTGCATGTTGTCAATGCCAACATGCTTGCACGCACCACACATGCTGATTAATTCCATGTGAAAAACATGAGGTCCTACGACTGCTCATTTGCATTGGGTGAAAGATTTGCATATAATTATTTCAGAATGTTCCTCACTTTGCCCTCTTAGTCTTGTCGCCAGCCGCATTTTCGGCACAATTGTCGGTAATGGATCGCTGTGGGGTGCAATCAAGGCACTTGCTTCTCACCACTAGTGACACTGATTTTAAATCTCGTCAATCCACGAAACGTGAGGCTCCAAGACGCGGATATACGTTTGAATGCGATTAGATTTACAACTGCGGTCTACTTGTGGACCATGGGCACCAAGTCGAGAGTGGTTTGAACATGGGCTGCTTTTGAAATGAAAAAATGTGAAGAAAAGGAAAGAAATAAGACTTGGGAAATGTAATCGGAATTTCTAGGCTTGCGTTTGAAAGCGTTACCCGGCTGCATTACACAATGTGGTTTCAATACCATTTAATTAAATAGAAGTGGATAAATCAAGCTGAGATTGCTTCAGCAAGCATGGTTCAAGTAACATTTCTACCCGTGATCTACGCACCTTCCAAGGCGTTCATTTTATTCGTCGTCGTATCGTATTGGCTCTGGCGGCTCACGAGAAAGTCACTCACAAAAGATTTGTTTATAACCGTCCCACTGACTACTGTGTTACCACGTTAGAATAATAGAATAGTTGGCAATGAGATCCATGGTACCAGGGGAAGTCTCTGTGTTTTTTTATATTTCAGTAAACAAGGTACAACTAACGCAGTATTAGTGTTTAATGAATATCATCTGCTGGGGTGGTTTGCTGACCATGCAAAGAGTAAGATTGTGGTCCATTCAATAATGGCGCAAAAGATATGCAAAGTGGAGGGAGGATGATGTGTCGAAAATCCCTGGTAGTACACGCCACCCACATGCCTTTCCATCGAGCGATTTACGCTGTACTATTAAGTCTCAACTCTGTTCGCTTTCTTCCTCCGCTTTCTTAAAACGAATTTGTCTGTACAGCTGATTTATTTTCATGGATTATTTTCAAAAAGAGGCTTTGATGGGGAAATTATAGCCATATTAGTTGTTCAGTGATTTGAAAAGATTTATGCCAATTACTTTAATGAATTTTATCACCCTCAAGCGCAAAGGTTGACCGGAAATTTTATCTAAATGAGATACTCTCTTCACTTAGGATGTATCCAAGTGAAGTGATGAAATAAGAATAACCACTCTTCCCATCGAACAAGAATCTCTTCTAAGAGTATAAATGCATGTGGCACAGCATTTGATTCTAGCCTTAGCCGAACTCCATAACATGAAGTTTGAGGTAATTTCATTTGCATGTATTTTTTTAAAGACTCCTCTGGTTCAGATTAAGGAGCGAAACTTGAAGTGATTTGGAGAGATCACTGCAGAGTTATGCTGCAGGAATAAGATCTACGTGCTTCGTGGCCTAATCTACCTAGGATAGTATCGCCACTCGCATTGTGACCATGACTGCATTAAGCTGGGTGGTCTACGACTTACACCTCTTCTGCTTTGAAGTACTACTACTTTCTGCAAGTGAAGCGCAAATTTACATTTCGTTTGAGTCGGTGCAGGGTCTACCCAAGTGCTTGTACATTTGCGCAGTCCTTTTGGACTTTGTAGCTTCACGACTCCGATTAGCAGTTAAGTGGAACTGCCCACGGTGCCACTGCATCTCTTACACTCAGCTATTCAGCTGAGCATCTCGAGTGCGCGTTCAAAGGTCAGCTGGGTTTGCAGAGCGGAGGCCCATGCTTGGTCGTCAGGCTTTTTATTTGAGCAGACGTTTTTGATGTCGTGGACCAATGCGCACACTCGCTGCCGCAGGTTTGCACAATTTCAAATTGTTTACTTAATACCGTTGATGGTCTGCGTGATTTTACTCAAAGTAAACTGTTAACAAATAACGCTTTGTAAAACAGATGCGGAATACTGTGATTATAGGGAAATTTGACACGAGTGTTTTACATAAATCCAGTTAACCTCATAAAAGTAACTTGTAATACTTCTTCTCTCTGTGTTCTATCATCTCCCTTAAACTACTGATCAAAATGCCGAAAAGTTTTTCTAACTAACGCATCATATAATATGCAAGCGCAAATAAGAAAATTGGTATTAACTCTGCAAAACACATGTCCACCGAAAGCTTGGAACTGTTTTAAAGACGTGGCAGATCAATGAAACAATTTTCCAGTGGATTAAAAAACTTAACAATGGCATTACTGATTAAGTAAAAGGGGATGGCAAAGGCCTACTAATGATGAAGAATTCGTTCGGGATAGTAGACTAAGCATGTGCCTTAGTGTACTCACAAAAACAAAAATAGTGTCTGATTCACGGAGGTTGATTACAAGTGACTGCTGGCAGTTGTTTGTGACATCACATCACGGTTTCCACCCCAAAAGATTAACAAGATGGCAAGATTACAGATATTCGGATGAATTACAAATCTCAGCTGTGAGGAAGGGCACTCAAGTGCAGCTATTCATCACTACTCTCCATTGAAACTGCATCAAGGACTTTGTGGCCAGCTATACCAATCAATTTTTGGTATTTTTAGCAGCTTTTGTGCTTACTCTTTCTCTTAAACACTCAAATACGTTTGAAACTTTGGCCATTAAATCAACTTGTGAAGCCTCATCCAATGAAATAATTAGGTGTATTAGTAATTGGGGTGTATTTTGCTTCAGAAAGATTGTAGCATAAACCTCTACTTGTCTTAATTCCTTCGCAGGTGTCAATTAGTCTGCTTATGTCTTTCTCAACTGCTGACAAAAGCGGAGAAACTAAGCAAAGTGATGATCCGTCTTCTGTATTAGAGTCAACCTTTTCGGAAAGCTCGCAACGGCTTCATGGAGGCACTCGAAGGAAGCAGAAGAGACCCTGCTAGTGTTCCTGCACTGGTGGGTAAAATCCGGTGCTAGGCGAAGTGAAGAGTATCAGTGCAGTGAGGGCCTGCGCACTCATCAGCCCCATTTGCCGTGCAGGCACGCACCGCACCTGCGAGCGGATCGATGCGTGCGGTGTGGTGAGCACGCGCCTTGTGCCTGCAGCCAAGGCAGAGGTGCGTGCAATCAATAGCCTGTGCACCTGTCCAAAAGCACAGGTGGTACGAGAGAGGCACGTCCGCACGCAACGACTGCACCACACACACACGCCGGGAGGGGGAGGCATAATAATTGCGTGCCAGCAACACACGCATGCAAATCTATGCCGGTGCGCGCATGCCTGTCTGCATTGACCAATCGGAATTGGGGACAGGGTTCAACACTGAACTCTCCTATAAAAGGCCCCGTCGCTAGAGCAGCTTAGGCGGCTTTAATTCCGGTCTAGAGACTACGAGGGTGGTGATTTTGCAAGACTCTCCCTTTGGGGATAAGGAGGGCCCTTTATGACCCTTGAGAAATAAATCAATGTCATGGAGTTGCTCTCTATATCCTCAAGGGCTAGGCATCTTTTTCTCCGTGCTGATGGTACACCTTTCACAACTGGTATTGACATTTCATGCATAAATTTCTTTTTGCTAGCTCAATTTACTATTCATTAATTGTGAGAATATAGTTTATTTTAAAGAATATTCGTTGCAAAATTTGCTTTACGATTTGATGATTGCCTAACTTTGCACTATTATGCAGTTGTTATTTTCGAGAGCTTTGTCCTTTTTACAGATGAAATCCTAAAATAATATTTGCACGCCCTTACAATAGTAATTTTGATTAGATGTAATATTTCGATTGGGGTAAACTGGCCACTGAGGTTAAGGAAATCACGAAAGAATACTTCACAACTTTTACAGAAACCAATCTTCCGTAATTAAAGGAGACACATTAAAACAATTAAAGAATAAAAAATTTTCCGAGAAGATGCAAAACAATGTCCAGACATTCCTACCATGCCTTGCTCTGAGATAGGAACGGTTTTAAAATGACCTCCAGTAGTGTGCTGCATGGGTATGGATTGCGGAGGACTTGAATGCACTCGCAGAAGGGTGCCTACCTGCCTGCCCGGTCTTTGATAAAACACCGCGGTAAATAATAATTAAAGGATCAAATAAGTGGAGTCAAGACTGGACTGGGAGGAACTATCATTAAATTAAACCTAAGCAATAGAAGGGATATATTAATAAGAAATGGAGTAAACAGGATCTTCTCACCTCAAAATCAGCTCTTATTACCCGATCGAAACACGGAGTGGTGATTATGTTATGATAAAATCACCATTAAATTACAGTATGCGTGGCTACGATGCCCCTTTTGCACACGATGGACATAAACATTTCCAAAAATAGAGTAAATAAAGATGTGTGAGTGCATTCAAGTTTAGTGGTTTCTTGAATACCGTCTACGTATGTATGAATAACAGCACTGTTACTAGTGGTCTGGTGCACTTCTAGGGCAACTACCATCTTGCACAAGGAAGCCCATGTCAACCCATAGCAGTTTCGTCACCAAAGAGATCTGAATTCTGTCACGTAAAAAAGGAACTAAAATTTTGACCTGGTAGGCAATCCCTTGCCTTGCGGGGAACACAAAGTACGCACCCTGGTGATGTTTATTTAAGCTTATGCATTGTGCTGGAATAGCCTCGGCGATTTCTATCGCGTTTTAGTTAAATTCGTCGACCATCCCAAGTGTTGAGTCCATTTGTATTAACGAATGACTGCCTCCGATTCAAAGTGTTTGCTTGAGTTGATTAAATTTGTGGCGAGGGACGAACTAATTGGGTGTCTTAATGGCTGCATTAAAAAGTGCCAAGGACTTAAATTGGTAGATCTATTGGTGAAAGTTTATTAGTCTTTATTAAGCCACCAGGGACCACAATGTGCGACGAACCCGTTATCGAAAGAAGTCAACTTTTTAGTAACCTTTTGTAAAGCTTTTCGGAGTGATGTCATCTCCTCTTTCTTGTAAAACGAGTAAAACTGCCCTAGTTCCTTTAGGTGAGGACCGGATATGTACCATTCAAAAGACCGTTTTTTTATATATTTCTCCCATTTCCAAGTTTCACCAATCCCGTTGACAAGATTTCGGGTAGACTAAAAATTAATAGTCCTTGTTGCATAGTAATGACGCTAGACTGGATTATGGTCATCAGCGCATTCATGTATCTACGTTTAGTTGTCCTCCAAACTTGGAAAAGTTATTTGTGCTGGTGAATGCGTAAACTGTCGCATTATTGTGCACTAATTTTTTCTACTTACACATTGTTAGTAAAAATATGCCTGAGACCGCAATGGCTCATGTTCATGATTTCATAGAAGAATATTTCTCTCTGACTATGCATATTTTTTGACTTAATAAAGTACAGAAGTGAGTCTAATTTCTTACAATAAGTAGGGTAGTGTTTTGAGACTATGCTTAATTGCAATGAACGGACGAAATAAAACTAGTATACACGCCTGGCTGTCATCATAAGGGAAATATCTAGCCGAGATGTGTCCGAAAAGCAAGGATGTGAATGCGATCGAATTTCAGGTGCTACAAAACTTAATTAAGCATGATTTATGGTATACCTCAAGCTTAAAGTGAACTATGACCTGACACTGTTAATCACCAAATAAAATACGAAATTTAATTTAGAATTACCTGGCTTTTTAAAGAAATTGTATGACAAAATTTAATTTTAAGTTTTAGCTTACACAATAACTGAAACAAATTTTGTTCTTTAAAACAAATTACAAGTATGCATTTACATCATAAAATATGAAAGCCAAAAAGTTTTTTGGCCGTAAATTATGGGATTTTCTACTTGAAATGATAAGATATGCTTCAATACCTTACGCTTAACAGTGTAGGTCTGACATAATCCGTTTAAAGCAGAAAATGTGAAAAATGACACTTGTCTAGATTTGCAGATACGTAAAATAGACTCACTTGAATTTTAACAGTGCAAGGCTAGTGGGATAAAGTATTTTGTAATTACGTTGAAAGTTGTTTTTATCCACTGTTCGCATTACCGTTCCTTTAATTAGGAAATTGAGGCTGCGAGGAAAACTCCAGGCACACTGACACTGAAGGTGTTCCTCGAATGGGAATGCAACTGTACTTTCGATTCATCAAAGGGTAGTAAACTAAGTTATGTCGCAGTATGGAATCTCTGTTGCATCTGGGTTTAATTAAATTGGGTGTATGGTTTTTTCGATCTAAGAATGGTTCTCATCATCGCAGATCATTTGGCATAATCGCTGATACAATCGAATTTATGTTCATTTCTAACCCACTTGACAGACACAACAGGGAGCAGTATTTTAGAACAGGGAGGCAATAATCGATGCGCATAAAGTACTTCACTAAGGAGAATTATTTTAGGTCTCGTCAAATCTCCGGTGTGGGGATTTTTTGCCAAGTGTGGTGGTGCATGCTTTCCTGCGAGGCATTTTGCCCCTCCTCTTGCCTATGCAAATCGCGCACTTTCCTTTGTTTCAATCACGTCAGTTCAAGTTTAATTTGTCCTCTTTTATTTCATTCACACTCAACAAAATTCACTCCTATTTTCTTTAAGGTACAGTGCTATTTTTTTGCTAGTAATTTTGTTTTTTAATCCGCCAATTTGATAAAGCACTATGGAACGAGTTTTAACCGTTGGGCCTAACTCAGAACCAAATATAAGAAGGAAATTAAAATAAATTCCTGATTTCCAACTATTGTACAGCTGATTCCTAAATTATGACTATGATCCCTTTTCAGAATATTACAATTTTTTGGGGTCTATTAGCAAAGATCAGCGTTTGAGTGGATGTAGACCTAATTTATCGATTTATTGGTAGACATATTGCTTTTGCAGTGCATCATAAGCACATCAATCTGCAATGCTATTTTCTCCACTGGCATCTTGCCAAAAATTTGGAACGTTAACTTGCTTACAAGATGTCATTGGCAAAAGTCCTTTGTCATTTTAATCCCTTTGTTAGGATGTTAGGCTTATTTGACCTGCTCTTTTTCCTGCAAGACTAAAGATAAACCAAAAGATATGCTGATTAAGCCCATAATCAGTTTTGTTTAAAGTAAGCCGCAGATAGCGAAAATGTACTGTCGCCACCGCCGCTGCTGAGGAGAGGAATATGTAATGTGTGTGCATTTTGATGGCTTACAGGGAAAAAACAACTGATTAGTTTAAAAGTGTGCTTTAATTAGAGGTAACAACACTCCACATTAAAGGCGGACTTTCAATGTGAATTATCACTTGTTTATTTTGAACAACTAAAAATAAGAATATTATAGGGGCGAAACTGATCCCTCAACTTTCAATGGTCTCCCAGGGCAATTATGGCGCATGACTAGTTCCTTTGCTGCAAAGGTACAATGGAATGAGAAGAGCAATCTCAAATTTTTGGCTGACATTACTCATAAGCAGGAAAACTCATCCAGCTTAACCTTTCCCATTTTAAATGCGTGGTAAAGGAACGTAAAAGGTGTCGTCGTCACTAAGTTTGAATCCAAAAATTTTAAATGCCGGTTAAAAACCGGCATCAGATAAAGGATAAAGGAGTCCATTTTCTTACTGCACTCTTCTGATTTTCTCTTACGTATCAACGCTGGCATCTATCAAGTTCATATTTTATTGGTAGAATAGGTAAAGTTCGCCTACTTTTGGGACTGTGATACACAAAGGTATAAATGTATGCATCCAAAATCCTCACTCAATAATTTTTTCGAAAGCATCTGGAGTGCAACATAGTGATGATGAGATTTTGCTAGAAAGGCCGACTAATGAGTCAAATGATAAGCGAGTTCATTTTTCATAAGTGAATGTTAAAGAAAGCACTCTTATTACTTGCTAGTACTTCACCAAAATTAGCTCAGATGAGCTAAAATGAGTTAAATAGTTCAATTTTTAGGTATATTTTTAATACTTGCACCAAAGTACCTGCTTTGTACCCCAAACGCATTTACATGTGGCGAATTAGCTTAAATGACGATTATACCTACCTGATAGGGGTACTGAAAATCTCATATTTATGATGAGCAATGGAAAGAATGAAGTACTAGGCAGAGTTTAGGAATTAAAGTTTCTGGCATGCAGAGAGGCACACATACTTGATTGAACGTCGATTAAATATTATATGGTCCTTTTTACAGCAAAAGTGGGAAATCTACAAATAACCAACCACGTCTAAATGAGGCGCCACGAGGTCTATCACCTACTAACCGGGTTTTACATCTTACTAAGCCATTTAACATTAGCTTTTGGGGAGTTTTAGGAAGTATGATAAAGGCTATTAATATCATCAGTCGAAATATATTACTGTAATACCTATTTTATTGAATGTACGCTTTAGGTGACTAGGGGTCCGGTCGCACCAACCACGAGACGGCGCAAACGCATATGGCCACTGAGGAGGAAACGAACTTCGACCCTAATTAAGCCTTGATATCCTGTAGACCTCCGCCATCCTGCCAAAATAAAGAATGCTCTCTCCTACCTACTTTTCGTTCCGAGGGTATGAAACCGGAGGTAAAAGAGAAAAACGCAAAATCAATTGCATTACATCGTACCATGGACGTTATAGAGGGGAGTCTCCCCAACTTGAATTTATTTCGAGTAAATGAATTCATCCAGATCGGATGATTTCCTTTAACTTTCGTTTTACCATGGAGGGTATTCGAATTTTATGGCTTAACATGAGTTATCAGTACACACATTGCACAGCTATGCTTGCTTACGCATTTAAAGCTGTCGAAAGTATTGTGTGTGAGGAAAGATAATTACTTTTCCTTTTAGAATGGACAACTGTTGCATTCTGTTATATGGGCGTACACAAAAATCGAGGTACAAACAAGAAAAAAACAAAACGCGATGGAGCATTGTAAGTCTTCCCCCTAACGAGTTTAACATACCGATACGTCCACTGTGTTTGATGCAAGTACTGCAGGGTGGATAAATGGAGAGTTGAATATTTTGAACCAGAAAGGGTGTGGCACAGCCACCTTTCTGCACTGGAAAGACGAATATAGTGGTTTCGATAATTTTGCAGAGCTTATCTACACCCACAACGACGGTGGAATCCGCTCACTCGCCAAAAACAATTCAGTAAAATACCTATAATTAGGTAGATCCTAGCCACTGTGCAAAACCGACAAAGATTTTTTAGCTGTTATGCATAATTTTAGGCGAATATTTTATTTAAGTAGCCATGTTTTGCAAAAGTATATGTTGCGCTTGCAACCTTAAAAAGTGAAAGTGTATCCAACCAATTTAGTTTATAATAAACTGTGAAAAACGCCAATGACAGACATATTACGGTAAACCTTATTAACAGTGGCTTTAATAAGTAGACAAACCTGCGTAAAACCAATACCCTAGGGTTTTCTTGAAAAAGTTGCTGCGTATTGATGTTTGATAAGTGCTTACTAAAACCGATCCTCTACTAAACCACCGTCATTCAAATAAATGACAACAGCGTGTTCCTAAGACAACAAAATTCGGCACTGGTACTCTCAGTCTTTTCAAAAAATAAAAGGAACATAACAACTGTAAAACTGACAGCAACACTTTTTATTTAGAACAAACTAAAAATATATGCAAATTAAATATGGCTTGTACACAGATTTGTCATGGCAACTTTTGCACAGCGTGATGTGGACCTTTGCTCTCGGTGGAAACGCGACGATATCTCGGTGGTTCTGCCGTTTCTATTACTGTTTCTTTTGGGTGGATTTGTGGAGGCGATTAAGGTGTGGGTGCCTTCTGTGATTGGATAGTCCCACTCAAAAAGAGGTGAGTGGAGGGGGTAGTTAGAATTTGGTACGGTTGAACGCAGCTGCAGACTTCCGAGTGGAAAAAGGGTTTCGGGTCTTCTGCCGTCGTCACCAAGGCAATATTCATCAACCATTCTCTGCCTTACAGAATCTGTAGATCGTATTAATAATATCATACAAAGTGAACAGTGGAAGACCAAAGATACCTTTATTCTTTAGTTTTGCCTTTTCAGTTCTTACATAAAACAAAATAGACTGAGGAAAGACAACAACGTATGCTGAAGTAATCCAAACTAATCATAAATGCATGGTGTTAGTGGTTGCTCCCAAACTTTAGGCATGGACAGTTCATTCCATTACAAAGTCAGCTCGTAAGAATTATTCAAGCGAGACGGCGTAGTGTCAGGCTACTCAGGTCTTCCTCAACCAATTGAGCATTTTATTCTCCAGGGGCTTGTTTGGAAGGTGGGAGGGCGAAACATTTCACGTCTTTTTCCACCAAATCTTTCTCTTTGCTTCACCTTTAACAGATTCTTGGACTTAATTCTAAGGTCTTCTAACTTACTAAGATACCCTTATTCTTGCTTGAAATGTTTCTGCTGTTTGAAATTTCTGTGAATAACCTGCTTTTATTTTTTAGAGGAAAATCACGAGTAAGTTAAATGTCCCATTTATTAGATGGAATCAAAGTGAAAAGCACACTCCACGGTGCAAGGAACTTTTACCAGAATGTACTATGTAAAGCTGATACTCTGTGCGAGAAAGAATACAAAAGAATGTAAATTATTCTCCAGCGAAATTTTATCAATCACATTAAATGCCCACTTTTATTTGCAAAGTTGTGTGCTTGCGCTTTGAAGTTGCAATTTGCTTCATTTTGCCTGCATACCTACTGGGGCATACTTGTGCGTTTTGAAAATTTTATTACTAACCAAACAACCGGTTAGATATGCATTTACGATAAAATGGATTGCTGCATTCATTTATCACCGTATATTTGAGGAAAAATGCGCCAATTATAAAGGAACAGTTGAGGACATCAACGAGCCATTGCATTTTGCTTTGTAGTTAACCTGTTTGCACTCCATCAAGGGAACCAATTCTCCTATTCAACACTACATTTAAAGGTGTTTCTAAAATTAAAAGAAAATATACGGTTGGCGATAGCAAAATTTCAAATGAGTTGACTCCAACTTATTTTATGATAACGATTTGTAAATGAGTTTTGAGAATTGTGACCGTGGTTGGACTGTAACAGAACAAGAACTTGGGGCAGTAACAATGAGAGCGGCCGATAAAAAGTAAGGCGATTTCGGACAGCAAAGTGAGCTAAACTGATTTATGAACAATATTCTCTTTTAGAATTAATAGTAATAATGACCTGAAAATACATATTTATAAGGGAAGTCCACGGAAAAGCCACTGATGCTTAGTAAATCTAGTATTTAACACATCGTGAGTACGTTATTACCTAGCCCTGAGCATTGCAGTATTAACTATGTTGGCAATGTAATATTATCCATCTCGTTTATAAAGCTTCTTCGATATCCTTAATGTTAAAGTTTTTCGAATTTGCACTTATTGTTACGTGTCATTGTAGCGTAATAAAAATTGAGCGAAAAATTTCGAACTGTCTCGAATGAAAATGTTAAGCAATACTCAATAAAGGTACTGTGAATCAGCCTTAAAAAAGGTAATTCCTTCCGAGAAGGATTTTGACAAATCGGCGCATTGACTGGATACATTCCGACCCATTTCTAAAGTCCGAAAGTTGCACGGGTGTGACTAACGTCAAAACCACTGTTTCTATGACAAAGTGTGACCATCACTTCGTTTAAGGTTAGATATAAATGTCTTTTTTCGAGAGGGTGCACCCCTTTTGTCTTGCTAATACGATGTGTCTCATATGAGCATTGATTACATGAAATTTAACACACCCTCTCACTGAAGGTTGTCATTTAGCTTCTTACTTGAAAATGTGCAGAATTTTGGAAAAGTTAAAACAGTGTGATTGTAAGTGAGTGTTTATAAAAATACAAACGAATGTAAGCTGCTTTATGAGCCTTCTGAAAAATGTATCCATTCATCTCTTTGCTTATTTATGTAAACCACTCGCAGATGCCATTGGTCCCAATCTCTACTCTTCAAAGTCTATAAATTTTGGGGAATATTAAACCAGTTCCTTACAGCTTGAAATACTATTCATTAAGCACCTTTTTGCAGGTGAAACACTAGAAACCTACCTACTTCCCTCCTACCTCCTGAAAACATGCATAAACTGCATTCTGGATATCGACAGGAAACAGCTGCTGCGCCCTCCTACCTGAGCCTGAAGGATAATGATTTTGATACTTGGTAAAGGTATTTCAGATGCAGACTAACCTAATGCAAGGACTAAGCGAAAATCAAAAACAAGTGGCACTTATTTTTGCTTAACAGTAGCGATTCCGTGTCTTTAAAATCGCCTACCTGTAGCCCTCAAATTCAGAAACAGTTTTACTTCGAAATGAAATAGGACCATAATAACGTCAACGCCAAATCGGCAATAGGCTATTTTAGGAAAATATTTTGAAATCAGCACCCTCGCAGCAACCATTTATCCGAAGAATATGAGTCTATTGACACCTTTTAATAAAGTTTCCCTATAACTTCAATCATTATCTGGATCCTTCTACTCTTTAAAGTAGGGTTTGTGGCTGGGGTATTTAGAGTTCATAAATATCTGTGTCATTTCCTAGTAGAGCCAGCCGGACAGCTTTATTGCTTAATGGTTAGAGTAGCGTTGCATCAATAACAGTCGAGGCTTGAGACGGCCAGAAAAGTTTAGTGGTTGCCATGCATTCATGTATTTATTTGTATTTATAGCTAATAACTTAATTATTTTACTTAACTTATTTACTATTTATATTAATCTCGTGCCTCCTTATTTTTCACATTGGGTCTATTTATGAAATAGTTAAAGTAATTTAATATAATAATGCTAAATGAACGCTATTAGTACTGGTGAGAGTAGCAATGGAGACGGATTTTCCGCCTTACTTCTTCTCTAGCTCTCCTCTGTTTGTGCAGAAGTAACTGACGCGGAAGGCGGTTGTATTTTGCTGTCAAAAGTAATTTGTACCATGCAGAAGACGAAGGGCAAGAAGTGTTCCTACTACAGCACGTCTGCTCACATCCAAATGCACGTCCAAATGGGATGCGTGACACCGCTCCTGCTCTCATCCGTCCGTCACCGCACCACCCTTACCATCGCCACCGCCGCTAATAAGGGCCATCCCAGAGTTAGGAAGTCATAAAGACAACGAATAAATGGGAAACGAGGAGTGGGGAGAAAATGAGAGGAAGTGCCTCGTAAGACGGCCTGTCAGGGCAGGGCATGAAGAGCTCTTTATGATGAACAAATAGAGAGTGCATTTTCTCCACTTATCTTCACTCATTAGAAGGGATGATATCGGCTGGTTGTAGAGAGTAAAGCGCCAATTGAATGTTTACCTCTTTTTTACCTTGTGGCCACACAACCCAACTATTTGGTTGTGGTAAGCATTTTCATACCTGACTGAAGGTTTTAACAGCACTCACAGACATTTGCATAAAATAAACCCAATTGTTCCTTTTCTAATTCAGGCAAACAGGAATTAAATACCACTTTGTAACGCGAATAGTAAGCTTGGTACACAATTTTACCTATCGCCTATGGCTCTCTATGGAATGTGTAATAGTAAATTTAGTGTACCACAATCATCACACTATTCTGGATCGTATCACAATGAAATGTAGCGACATCTTAGACAATGTGCACTAAAAGTAAAAGCATTTGGTTCAATAAATTCCGCAAATTTGATCAAAGTCTGCACATTTGAAATCATTTTAGATCTTAATAAACTTCTCTGATCAAGCTGAAAGCAAACTTCTTTTACGTAGACAAGTAAATAAATCCCCGTAATTGTACTTTTAAATGGTTCCAATTTTTGGATTAATCAAATTCTGTTACGCAGACTTGCTTATATCTGGCGTCCAAAATATAGGACTACCACATGAAATCACTTTGATTTTGTGATATCGTATCGATATATCGCCGTGGTAACCACCTCTAAGAGATTCAACATCATGTTTAGCTCATCTTTTTACCCCGAGCTTCAGCCTGTTAGTGTGAGGAACCCGATCCTGCTCGAGTTAATGCGTTTTGGGGCATGCATACAATGCATAGCCGAAGCGTGCCTAATTAGGGCCTGTCTACTTGGAAGTGACGCCAATGCCACCCATTTATCAGGGCACAACTGGACCGCCGGCATACCAGCGTTTGAATAGATTCGTGCCCCCCGCGGCAAGTGGGATGTATGGGACTACACAGCTTGTGTGTCTGCGCACGTGGGTGTCTAATTGGCTGGCCTGAACTGGACTTGGCCGAACCAAAGTGGGCGGGAAGGTGAACAGCTGTCGCCTCTGGGCGTCATGTTTTCTGAACAGCTTTTGGTAGGGTTCTGGATGGCCCACAATAATTAGGTGGCCTCCTCTGAGTTACTCATTGGTCTCTATCTGAAGGTGTCAGTAACTTCTAAAAGGGAGAGAATTATACGTGAATATTTTGTTGAAAAATGAGGGAAATGGTAGCTTTGAGCACGTTTTGCACCTCTGGCCCATCTGGTATAAAGCCTCACTATTCGTGAATCGGAAAAAAATGATTAGGCTAGGCTTTGTTCGGATAAGTCTTAAAATCTGTTCAATACTTTGCATCGATATGATTTCCAGGTACAATTATTTCGCCGACTAACTCACTTTAACCGAGTGGTTTGCGTAACTTATGCAATCAAGAAAACATAGTTATACGGCTACCTCCCGATTCATATTGAAGTCGTCTTTGTATACTCTAATGTTGTATTTAGTACGCATTCCATTTCTTATGGTTCGCTGCATGCATTTCCTGCTTCCCAGTACTGCAAATTAAAATTCATCCGGTTTTCCAATTAATAAAGACCAATAAATTCCACATCAGTTTCTTCCAGTTTCCCACGTTTCATCAAAATCCACTGTCAACATCAAAAAGGACCAAGACCTCTTTGTCAATGTTTCGAGAAGGAGGAAACTCTTGCTTCTTTCCTCCACTTCCCAATTTTCTCACCAATTACCAAGTTTGAAGTCGCTTTCGCTCATTTTTCCCTTCGACAATCCTTTAAATTTGATGAAAGACTTTAAATTATGCTAAAGCATCACTTGTCTGTTATTACCCTCCACATGTCTATGCCGTACATATAAATTAACAATCATTCTTCGAGTAAAGGGTCCTGTACATCATCTTTTTGTCTAATTAATGAATACTCAAGAAAAACTCTAATGGCCAAAGTGTTGATTTATGCCTTATATAACTAATGATGGTAGTAACGCTTAATATGTCTCAACCGAATCTAATAAGTATGTTTCTATTCAACAAAACGCACTTTCCTTAAAGCGCGGTCATTTCTCATACTCGATTTAAATAAATCTGCAAATCAGATTAGGCGGTTTTAGGAAATCTCAATGATTTTTGAATTCTTACCAAATGTATTAGACTCTCATTGTTACTAAAATATATTGTGAATCATCAAAACTACCGATTAAAGACTAAATTTTGAATACCTACTGAATTTTGCTTTAATGAAAGCATTAAAAGTGGTTAGGAATCATCTGAATAGCTTATTTTACTAATAACGCATGCATTTAATCATTATATATCATTTATTTCTGCTACATCAAATCATAGTGGATCAGTTAAACCAATCATTTTCTGCTTAGGCTTGTTCCGAATTTTGAGGTGAAATACCCAGCGGTAATAGAAATGGCACTTTTTTGGCACACGAAAAAGGGTGCGACGAAGTTTGTTTGCAAATTGAATTTGGTGGCAACGATTGTTCCAACTTCCCATTCGTAGCTTGACTGTGAAGCGAGCTGCTCTCTTAATTTTTCTCTTCCAAGTCCGTGTACACTATTTTCGTCCTTCTAATTCCTGCAAAATGTATTTTATTATCCTCGGCACTACTCAACGCACTTTTATCATCATTACATTTTTACTTGTTTTCCAAGATCAGTATTAATACTTCCCACATTCGCAAAACATAAAAGTTCCCATTACAGTGTCTGCCCAACCACAACTTTGATAACCTCCCAAATGATCACGTAGAACTTCTTTGTATTGCCTGTTAACATCATAGCCAGTTTACTAGTCCATATTCTAGTGGGACTGTCTTAAATCTATTGCTTATTTATATTCATGGAAGGCATTATCCGCAATTTGTTTTCATAGTGATACAATGAGCAGGTAGCAAAATGTGGTCTAATGACCATCCATAATGGGTAATAAATACCGTTACTTATGACACTCCCATCGTGCGTATCCTCTCCCTCTCATTAATTCTATCCCATCCCTCTCTCTCCTTCAAGTTTTACACCTCTATCCAGATGATAGTCCGCAAAGTTGAGCCAATGTAACAAATTAACTTGAACTGTTGAAGCGGTAGTTAAGACCCATTGTAATTAGGCTGGACAAATAAAATAACCACTCTTCAGCCTAGATAACAAGTGGTACAAGAGCCATGGATGCGTAGTCAGGAAGACAGGCGGCTTAAAAACCACACAGTGGTACTCCTTTTCGCGATTCGCCTAGTACAGTGGAAGAGAAGAGGAAGGGATCAATACACACACGCGAACAGGAAATGAATTCAGCGGTGTTTACGATTCTTGTTTCGATAGGTAAAAAAGAAGAGAGTCATCATGGATTTGATGACCAGCCAAATAATCTTACATTTCCACTTCGCACTAATGAATGAAGTGTGTCACGTTGGAAGTCAATTTCATCTAATAATTAATTAATTGTGGGGCATGCAATAAACTGGAGATATCTCATAATGATGGCAAACAAAGAGTTGCAAGAGCATGTAAGCCCTCGTATGAAAATATGCTTACTCGAATCTGGAAACTTTACTGTGGACCATGGAAAGTCTATCATGCTTCATGAAGTAACTAAGCCCAAACCGACCACCTGGTCCTTGGAATCAATTTTCCGCCATTCTTCTTTGAGATTACAGCCCATAGTTTCAAGATTCAAGGGAGTTTTTTAACATTCATGTGCAGTATTCTCATTATCAACTAAAAATTAGCAAAAGTTTAATTCATATTTCGAGCCATTCAGTGTAGCTAGCATTATAATCCACAGCAACACACATGGAAGCTAAACTTGGGCTAGAAGAGTAGCATATAAATTATTATCATGCTTTGAGCTATGAAAAGTGCAAAAATTACTATCACTAAATCTGAAGTTCATCTCGTAATATTTGACCTGTGCGATTGTGGGATCATAATGTCGCCCATTGCATTAGCTCTTAGTATATGATAAGAAAGTGATTAGATTTGTGCAAGTTCTGTCAACACATGAAAACATGGTAATCAGTCAAATTTATCAAACTTTTAGTATAAAATTGTGACAAAGGAAACTCAACATACCTGTATGCGAGCAGACCTCCTCACGAACGCCTGATTGCAGCGTCGGCACATCTTGGGGCAACAGCATCAGCTAAAAGGGCAATGATTTCCTTTATCAAGCATCTTCATGGCATATTCTTTGCTAAGCTGTTAGCCTACTGTAATTGATGAAAAAATATCTACCAGTTTAAGGTGCTACCTTCTTATGCTCCCCGTGCTATTCAAAATTAACAAAAACACAATTCAAACAGTTTTTAGCATCCCATTCCACGATAATCATTTTTTTATCACAAGTTAGGATAGTCTGGATTCATTTAATTTTATGAAAGTATTGCATTATAGCATATTATGTCCCTTTATTGTAATGACGCAGCATTTATAATTTGGGTGTTTAGCTTGCTACCTACCGATTGAGCACTGTGATAGAAGAAGCACAACTTTATGACGTTGGATGAGGTTATTAGAAGACCTCGTTGTCCTGTGCAGCCAAAATTCACCTGGGGCTGTTCTGTTTCTACGCCTCACTTTCATATATATCAAAATATACATTCATTTCATGTATCTATCAAAATACTTGTTAGAAATCCACAAATAATTAGCATGAAACGAGCTTCAACGACTATGAACAAGAATGAAATCTTCTGCAAAAGTTAGTTTCATAATGTAATGTTGCTTACAATTCGGCAATTCAACTAGTCTGTTCCATTTTGTGGGAAATGCAAAACAATCTGGTGGCTTTCCGCTTCGTACATTATGGTTAGTATCCCTACAAACCATGCTTATTAAAGGGCATTATTAATTTCGCACCACATTATGAATTTTTGTCGAAAACATCCCTCCATTACGTGAATCCGTCATCTATTAACGGGAAGTGGTGGGTTCTGCTGCCCATCCGGACCTCACAGGTTCCACGATTGTCTTAGCCTTGACGCAGACAGCACAACCTGCAAATTTCATATGCGAATTCGACATCCCAGTGAATGAGGCAGGCAAGATAGGCATCTTTATGGAGGATAAAAAATTTAATGGTTTTCTAAAATGACCGGCTTTACCGACAGTTCTTGTCACTCTTGAGATGAGCTAACATTTTTGAAAACAAAAGCATTTTTCCATGGGAATGATAGCCAGTAGAAGCATAGAGCTTAAATTTCTGTCAATTCGATTCGGTTGGGAAGTTTAAAAGTGATTGACAGCCTTGAAATTACACACCGAGTTCCTTTATATTTCAAAGTTGAGGGCTCAATTGACTCTGCCTTGGCAACGAAATTGGGTTATTCTCCCCCAGATTTAATAATTGTGGAGTGTCTATCGCGTCTTTAAATGCATTCATTTTCTGACCTTAGTCATTTGGTTTAATAGGGATGTTCATGTTGAGCTCCCTAAGATAACACATAAATGGCGCAATATTATTTACGGTAGTTTCCTTCCTAACTCCAATATATTGCATTGTGAAATGTTGACTTTCTGGTAGTGCAAATTTCTGTCTGCTATTGTCTAGTAACAGAATACAATAAACGTAGGTGCACTTGCTACAGTCTTCAAAATTGCATTTTAGAGGACTTCCCTGGCCTTAAACTTTGCAAACAAGATGTGAGTGTAAAAACAAATGCCTTGTATAACAGGACAGAAAACAATCAGCTAGCATCTCACCGTGCTGTGTTATTGTCGTGTATATTTGCACCATTCCATCAAATCCACTATTTTTGCAGAGTTTGCATTAATGGCCCCCGCTTCCTCAGCCCTGCAGATTTTTGTACGATTTCCCATATTGGTTATGCAGTCTCAGTAAAAAGCAAACTGAGCGTGGATATCATATCTGATCAGATACGGCTGCAAATGCTATTTTGAATTACGAAGGTCCCAATTTGTTGTGCTCATACAGGTGGAAGTAAGCCGAAAAGTCATACCCGGATGTCCGCTTGCTTACTGCGCTGACTTTAGACGCGGTCGTTAACCTCACCAAGGGAAGGAAGAATTCCTGACACAAAATTCTAATGATCCATCCATTCCGAACTCTCCCAACTAGCCATCTTTCTTTAATTGTTTTGCTCACAAGGAAGGCTCCTCTATTCACTCTTTCGAGAATTGCAGTTATCACAGATAATCTACGCAATGTCTGTTATAAGAAATTTTTATACTTCTCTTGCAGGCGGTAGGACTTCTTCTCTACCTCGTCCTTCATTCAGAGAATTAAATTGTTATAGGTAGCATCAAACAGAAGCACTATTGTAAAGTAGCAAACACATCGCATTCTTCAACAGAATTACTTCCCACAGACCTTCAATCCTTTATTATTATGGGGCTTCACTTCGCTTCATTACTTAATCCCATCGTTTACCTTCACGTAATTGATAAATGAAACTCTAGTTTATGATATCCATATTTTAAATACGAGGCAGATCAGCGTAGATTTCTTAATTTTGGTTGTTGGATCCAATGCCATCGTAGCAATACAAATGACTAAACTGAACAGGTTGATCCGGTTTACTATTGGGCTGACCTACGTCGCATTAAATTCCTTATTTTTAATCATTAATGGTGACTTACCAGATTGCCTAAAAACGACTTCATAAATCAGGAGCATCGTTCCTCACCAACCCATAAACAGACGTATTTTTTTCGTTCCATGAAAAGCGCAGTGAAGCCATCTGAGCACTTTTTTCTAATAAGCGTAAAGTAACAGATTCTTCTAGGTGTTTTGATTTATGTTGTCTGAGAGATTAGTCGGCTTCATTAGTCGAAAATAAATTAATGTGTGAAAGTGGCGGTAAATATTCTATATTAATTAAACACTAAAGGTTTTCTGAATATTAAAGTGGGATAGCAGCTGTCAGCCCCTTAGTCTCCTCTAAGTTCCCTACATGTCACATTTAAAAAGTGCTGGCACACATTTTCCTCACCAACGATTTAGCAAACGTATTCAGTTTGCAAACAAACACGGTTCGTTAGGATCTGTAGACGAAAACACGCGTCAGTATCAGAAATAAATCCTCTATCAGCCTCTTGCAAAGATTTGGAATGCATTGTAGTCTAGATTTTGCGTGTGGTCACCTTGCGTGCAAAAGCAAGAATGCGTGAGGTAGCCTGCCAAAGGGACAGTATGGAGAAACGAGACGTGCCTGCGTTAATCAACTTCATTTCCATCAATTGGCGCGCAGAGCAACAATGTCCCATTTGAAAGCAAAGCCTTCACCAAATGCACCGTGGACCGCGCAGAGGGCATGAAAGCAGGCAGACATCAACTTCTAGCTAATTGAAGTGGTTAATATCCGATCTCGTTATTTGTGACCTAAAACGGACGGCTTGTGATAGTCGCGCGCGTGTTACCAAATGGACAGACATCAGTGCTGCTCCTAACCTCAGCCTACTTCGGATCAAAAAATTCCAATTTGCCCTCAAATATTGGCAATTTTAATCGAGTTTCTTCACAAACTCTTTTTTACTATTAAAACGCATAACCAAAAGATCAACCTTTATTTGTCTAGCACAACTCGTATTTCTCTCAATTTATTTAAGGAAAGTAATGTTTATGTTTAACCTATCAACCACTGAGTCTAATTTACTCACATCTAGACAAATCGGTCGCTCTTCCATGTCTACCTTTTTGTAAACGACAAAATTTATAAATTATTTCCGCTTCATTTTGACAGTCAAAAATGGTTGATGGTCTGGATTTCCTTTGATGCCATATTTTCACGAGGCAACAATTAAGTAAGCGAATTTCATTTTAAAGTCAACTTATCTGCGATGTTGTTGGCTTTAAAAACAAAAATTTAGATATGCATAACTCTAGTGTTCAGTACAAGTTTTGATGTTCTTAGTGGGTATAGTGACTTAATCAGAAGAGTGACTACTTTCCTTACCAATAAAGCGAAATGCTTTTTACTATCAGAAAAATTAACATTAAAGAATCTTATGGTACACTAAGAGTGATTTAAAGGTAGCCTAATTCACTTCTTACACTTCGGTAATTTGTGCTGAACTCTTTATTCGGCACTTCACGAAATCCTGCGTTTAGGAATGAGCTGGCGCGGAGATAGGATTCTGTGAATAGCTCTAACGCCAAAAAGGACCCACCGCCAAGCTATAAAAATACCATGCATTCTTCACAAATATCAGCTCATATTGAGAACGCTCATGAGAGGGTAGCCAGAGAAACATTTACATAGTTCAAATATTTCTAACATTACCAGTAGAGACTAACTTTTTCAGTGAATCTCAAAGAGGATTTTGGACTTGAGTTATATGGTCTTTGTTAAAAAGATATCACCTTCCATTGCATGCTAAGAATACACAAAATTTCTACCTTTAAATATGTGCACACTAAATGATACGGCAAGAGAAAGTAATTTCCGATGCAGTCATCTGGCCGCTGGTTTATTGCAACCTTGAGTAGTTTTAGCGATTGTTCTCTTATGCATTCCCATGTTCCTGTTCAAACAATGAAGGCATCCTGCTTCTTCACCCGGACGTGGACCAGTGCTGTCAGCCTTTTGAGCCCCTCCAACCCTTCTGTTTTGAAAATCTACGTTAAAACCCACAACGTGGCACCCATTTACGGTTACCTATTGTGATGCTTATTTTTGAAAAACAGCTCCATTGTTTTGTTGCGATAGCAACCCACAAAGAACTATTGTATTCGGAACGGTTTTTCTCTACTCCAACACAGCAGTGATTTCTTTTTCATTGATTTACTTCACTAACCTGTGCTGGCATTGTTGCAAGGCAACTTATAATCACTCTGTTTGTGGCACAAAAACTGACATACTTAAGACCGAAATTGGACCACTTGTTATAATACCTAGATTTCAATTTGGCTTCCGAACGCACTTTAATCGAATTACATTCTACAATTCCCCGCCATATGAAGTATTCGATTTCACAAGTCTTCACAGACTCCCTGCTTTTTAAACTACTTTGTCGCATTCCTGCTTTTTCCACTTGTAGCCTGTAGAATTTTCTTGTCGTCTCAGTTTATTTGTCGTAAAGGTTTCTTTTCGAGTATTCGTGGCTACTGCACACTGGAAGTCATTTTAGATTGCTTTCATCGAAGCGCGGTTCCGTAACGTTTGGAAGTTTGATATTCTTTTAAACCAAGCAAGTCCTTATGGAAAAATTTATGGTCCGTTTGAATGCACTACATAGGTGCAATAGGGCGCACATAATTTATTAATTACGTTTGTTTCCTTCGTCCTAATTTTCCCAGTTTCTAGGCTTTTCTGACTCCGTAGCTCTTACAATTTGTCGCATCACGATGACAGGCTTTTAGGGAACCATAAATCCTATTAGATATAGAAATGACAAATGAAAATCTCGAATGGTCAGATGTAAAAGTGATCTTGAAGAAATTTCTTTTAATCACCACGTTGTTAAAATGATCAACTCAGAACAGTCGCCGGTGCACGTACATGCACGCACAAATATGGGTCCCACGGAACGAGAAAGGGAGAGAGTCATTTAGGCGAATGTGAATTTCGTGTAGTAGCATGCGCACATGCTTTTAACATGCATTATGCACTTTTCTATTACTAGCCCGATATACGCATGCCCTACATGTTCTTAGCAAACCTCAGAGTGACCCCGATATTTTACTTTGGATTGGGCACTTTTTGCAACAGACATTAGGATTCGAAGAAGCTACTTCCAATTCTCATTTCGTATTTTAGTGATGTACGCACCGATGATCGTATAGCACATCCGGGCAACAATAGAGAAATGAATAGTCTCAGCCTTAGTGATAAATGAAACTCAAAATGTTTTTGTTAACAAGTACTAGGCTAGAATTAACTTAATTATTCCCCTTGTTCATGTTCCAGTAAACCGGTGTACCCATGAAATTGGGTACGGTTACTAGAATGGACTACTTGGAGAATAGACAAAAGTATCCAGCTTCGATGTAATGATAGTTGTGATTTTTGGCTTCCTTATATAGTTACTTCTAAAAAATGTTACATAAACTATCAAACTCGGCCACTGGAAACAAAGTCATGGTAAATGACAATTTTGAGTAATTAAAGGTGTTGGGGAGAATAAAGTCCCTTCCCACAGCGTGATAACCTTGCCAATATTTTAAAAGAGAAAACAGTTGCTGTTTATTATGGGCATAAAGTATAAAAAGAGGTTGAAATGAGAAATGGTAGTGAGAGAGGCAGGTGGACGAGTAAGTTGTTCACCGCAGGGGCATAGAAACGCGAATATCACAACCACAACACCAACAGCCATCATTGTATCATCAACGTGTGCACATAATGCACTCAAGCAAAAGGAGAGCAAAAGGGACTCACATCTGCCTCACTTCTTTTCTCTGTCTGTGACATCATTCCTAACTCCTCCTGTTTCAATGAGGAGTCGCTTCTTGATTGGCAATCCCAAGAAACTGGCGGAATCACCAGCACTTCATTCTGGTGCTGTTGTTCCTGCTGCTGTTTAATGGCTGTAATGTTCCTGAATGTGCCTCTGTCCATGGTATTTCTTTGCGGAAGGAGGATCGAACGATCTTTGGATTGAGCTCCCAACACGTGAATGTTTTGAGCGTAGTACGCGAGTTGCGACTCGGGATGCAAGTAGCCCTCACAACCTGGCACCAAGGCGGGTTTTAGCACCACTGAAGTTACGGGCGAAAGGGAGGAATATGCAGCTGCACTGTCATTTCCACTCTTTCCCGAGCTCAGCGTATCCGCTTTTGCCTTATAGTAGATATTTCCAGTGCTGTCCGATGACGAAATGACTGCTGAGAAGAGGTTTTTCATTTGATCTCCATCGTTCAACAACTGGGATGGGGAATGAACGCTGATTATGGACCCATTGCTGGTGCACAGCCATTGGTCTTGTTTTGTCGTGGGCATCCGAATTTCTTTCATACATGTGCTTCCACTGCGATTTACCTGATTAGCAAACAGTAGTGATCCTCGATTGCCATTTGGTTGGGTCAAACGAGCTTGCTTCTTCCAGTAGCGGAAGTAGACAACAAGACTCAACGTCGCGATGAGAAGAAGAAAAACTAAGCCCAAAGCGAGGAGAACAACCAAATCGCCTGCAATTCGTGGCTTCTGCTTTGTCCCAATAGCAGGAGAATGCTTGCGGTCACTGACCTGGTTACCATTGACGATAATACTTGGCTTTTTTAAAGGTGGACGACCAACATTCACAGCGAATTTACTGCTGGCTTTAGCCACTGCTGCATTGCTTTCGTGGAGTGATGATCTAGGTGAAGAGTCGTCTACTAGAACGAAAAAAGTTATTGAGCTGGACCTTGGGGGTACACCGGCGTCAGTGACTTGCACTTTGAAGACATGTACTCCTTTGTCCTCTTCTCGCATGTCACGGGATAGAAATATTATCCCTGTCGTCGGCTCAATGTCCAAAAAGTCGGAACTCTGGATAACCTCAGCATCTTTTTTCGTTTCGTTTTCGCTGCTGTAGTTTATCATTTGGATGTCTAACGGACCCCTCATCAGGTCAAAGATGTGAGGATTTTCCGAGGGGTCTTTGTCATTTGCATTGATCGTAAGAAGCTCGAAGTTTTTCTTCTCCCGCCAGGAGAGGTAAAAGGTTTTATTTTGCTTTTGTGGAAATATTATCACAGGGTCGTTGTCATTTTCATTTTCTACAACAATTTCGACTGTAGCGGTAGCCGTGCCTGCTCTAGACTTACTATGGCCACCGGGTCCATCTGTAGCGAGAAGAGTAAATTTGAACTTATGTTCCACCTCTCTGTCAAGAGGTCTGGTGGTATTTAAAATGAACCGCGTCATAGAATACGCTCCATGTTCGATTCCGCTGCGGAATGGACTGGGCCAGATGGTAAATGGGAGAGGACCGTAGCTTTGCATTCCAAAACTAAGCTTTATCTCTCCTTCGTCCTTGTCTGTGACTAAGATCTCGCCTACAGCGTAACCTGTGGGAAGATTCTCCATCATATGAAATTGGTATTCAGTCCGTTGAAAGACTGGGTCATTGTCATTCTCATCAAGAATATGGATTCGGACTTCTTGGGTTGCAGACTTGGGAGGTGTACCATTGTCAGAAACCTTGACTTTCAAAACAACACTTGAGAGAGGTGGATCATATGCTTCCCTATCTATGTCCATACAGGTTGTAATATCTCCTGTCTTTTCGTTGATTTGGAAAAGGCTTAGAGGGCTAATTGTCCCACTCGGTGGCTCATCGGCTACAAAACTAAAAGTGAGACGACTGTTTTCGCCCTCGTCTAAATCAGAAGCGTTCAGGCGTGTTACTAAGCTTCCAACTGGCGCATTTTCAAAGACGAAGGGCCACTTATCGCCTTCTATGGACTTCAAACCGTAAGCATAATCTGCCGATCGTCTTAAATTTATGGTGGGTGTATTGTCGTTTTTATCACGAATCCTAATTTTTACAAAGGTGCTAGATGTTCGCGGAGGTTGCCCCATGTCGGCGCAGATGATCTTTACCTGACGGTAGGCTCCACCGTTTTCCATATCCTCTCGATCCAACGCCTTCCTCGTCAGTAACCGGTACTGCACCCTTCCATTTTCCTGGCGAATCTCATCCAGCTGGAATGGTGAATTAGTGGAGTTTATGGCTGTTGTCGGTCTAAGCCATAGCGCCATCACAGGCTGCTGCACACAGCTCACCTGCCCGCTTAGTCCACCGTCCCTGTCAGTCGCCTGGATGCTTGCGATGAATTGCGGCGGCGCAGCATTCTCCTCGATCTCCGCGTACTTAATCGCGAGAGGTGATGTGTTGGGCTCACTGGAGATGAAGTCCACTTCAATCTCTGGTGCCTCATCGTTAGTGTCTGTGACTGTGATCACAACCTGAGCTGTGGCGGTATGCAGGCTCGGTGAGGTCTGAAAGGGCTGACCGTGCACCATGCCACTACGGGGGCTTTCCTCTGGCATGTCGGTTGCAATTACTCGGAAGGAATATTCGGACTGCAGCTCATAGTCTAGAGGTTTTCGTAGGAATAGGTAGCCGTTGAGAGGGTTTAGATTAAAGTGTTCTTGTACTTGCTTGCTAGTTGCAGGTGCGAAGTAATAACCGACTTTTGAGTTTGCAGGGCCGTCTAAATCATCAGCAACCAGCTTCAGAATGGGGTCTTTTATCCACTTACTCTCTGGCACTGTCGCCGTGTATGTTACCATCCAATTGCTTAGTTGTGCTTTCGATGGGGTTAGTGAATAGGATTTCCTCTGTGGTCTAAACACGGGTCCATTGTCATTAATGTCTTCCACGTAGATGTAAACCTGTAGGACATCCTTCCTATTGCCGATCGGAGCAAAATCATTCACCTCTGAACCATCTAGGGCTCGGATTTTAAATGTGAATTTCTTCTTTGTCTCGTAGTCCAGTGACTTCTGCAACTTGAGGTAGAGACCAGTTATTCTGTTGAACGAAGAGGATGGTGACACCTTCGAGTAAATAAAGTTCTCTTCTCCACTGGCGGTTTCAGTCACTAGAGACCATTCACTAGGGATCTCCGAATCGGCCACGTAGGCATTGACGGAGTACTGACGGGTGTCGGGGTCACGTGCCAGAGGCAGGGGAAACCGCGCACCGACCTCAGTGGACTCCGGTACTGAGAGGTTCACGAACCCTGGGTCAGGAAATTCAGGTACGTGATCATTTCGGTCGACAATGAGGACCTTGACATCGATAAAGTGTGGCACACTTAGAGTGCTTTTCGACTGCGCTGTGACCTGAAAGGCCAGAATGCACTCTGACTCTTCGGGATCGGTGCAGAAGGCCTCGTGGTCAATGATCTGGAGGGTGTAAAGTTCACCAGACTCCGGGTCAATGCGGAACAGCCGTCCAGGAACTTTGTGTGGCCGAAAGATCTGGAAGTGCCACGGCTGCCGGTGGGCGCTAATAATGCTAGTGGGTGGGAATGTGATGGAGCTGTCTAGAGGGGGTTGCACCTTGCCAACCATGTGGTCTGAGGGAGTGTCATCAGCGAGGATGAATTCGTTGGGTAGATTTCCAAATGCACGAAAATCTGTTGAAATAACTGCGAAGTTGAAGAGGAGGAAGGAGACAGCCAAACTCAGCAGCAATAGCTGCTGGTGCATTGCAACAGATGAACTGCGAGAAAATGAAATCCGGATTTAGTTATCAAAGTATTATCTCGATAGAAAGTAGTCCAGATACTCGTGATTAATCGTTTCAGGACAAACTATCTGATTAGTTAAATATATTGCTCTCTTATTAAACTAATGTGTTTGGCAACGAATCGCCGCGAATGTTAGTCATTCACGTTTAAAAATTATTTCCTGTTTAAGAATAAATTTACAGCTAAATTTCAGTATGAGTTTGTATGTTTGAACACTTCTACAATCCCAATGAATCTCAGTCATAAAGAGAAGACTCAAACTAATTTATTGGAGTCTTTTAAAAAAGTTGCGTGTCTTATCAGATGGAGCTGCCTGCTCGTGCAAAAGCGCATCAGAATGAACACTCGGCTGTCCAAGATTTCTTAAGTCAGCCTTTAAAGTTAGGCCGGCAATATCGAAGCCATTAACACCTTTTTCAAAAATCTGAATCAGTGAAACCCAGCTTTACTTCTTTGACGTCCATGTAGATGATGCAGCCGATTTGCACCTACGTGTTTGTTATTTTACTGTTTTTTCCCCGCACATCGACTTACTTCGCCCTGTTTGTTCCACTAAAGAGTTATCACTTTCTTTTTACATCAGTCTGAATGAGAGCTTCATACTAATAAACAGTTGTTCCATCGGTTGTATTTCGAGCATATTTTATTTCCCAAAATTGGAAATGTTCCTCACTCCACAATGCTACTTTATTATGTGAACACAAAGTGTTTTCACTAATTTAAAGAACAGTCACTTGACAATTCGTAAGTAAGAATACTGAATGCGATTAATTGCCCTTCATTCTTTCGCTAATTCATTCCTATAATGCAGTTACAAAAAAGAGGAGGTCAGTGGGAGTACAGCATAAATTTGGCGGCGCATTTATAAGCTTTAATTTGCTCGGGTTTAAAGCATCTCTCGACATAAGGGTCAAACGAAGTCCACACCGCATGAGGAGCAATTCGGAAGTTGCTTTCTATATAACAACTAAAACTAGAACTTTATCAATTCTGAGTTCATTGCTTTTTTATTCTTGATCGTTAAAATTTGCCCAACAAAGCTATTTACAAGACATGATGCTGTACATAACGAGCAAACATCAAATCGGAACTAATAGCTTAAATCACTTGCACATCGTATTACATATCATTTACGACCATGTTATTTTCAGTCTTGATGATACCGACGAAGATCCCACTATCATGTACACCATAAAAGATTTTATACTTAAATAGTCAGGTCTAGTGTAGTCGAAAAGTGCGAACTTCACAAGGCTTCTGTGCGACCTTTTAGCAACTGCAACAGCAACGAGAGTTCACTTTGAGGCTTAGAGGGGAACTGCTAGGGTGTTTGGCCTGCGGTTTCGTAGTACAAACGTCAACGTCACGGAATAATTCCATCCCTTCTTAGATTTACCTTAGCAAAGCGCACACCTTCGGTTTTACATTTTAGAAGAAGTATGCCGAGTCGATTTGTCACCCCACCTTTAAATGCGATCTTGAAAAAAATATTTAGCACTTTGTCCATCCAAATAAGTCAAACGACAAATAGTTCTGACTTTGTAATCTCATCTACAGACGTTTGTATGTAAAGTGCAAGTGATTCGTATTTAATTTTATTCCATGCATCTGTTAAAACCTCACAATACAAAATCTAGCAACAATATAGATTCATTTTTGAATAATATTTGGTAATTTCGAATACTTCCTTTTGTTGGTGTGGTCACTTTCAGCCTACTTTATCAAGTGTTTATGACTTATTTTGTTGTTAAAAGAATATTTGGTGACACTAAAAGCATTTTACAGTTGCCAGCAGCTTACCCCGCGTAAATGCCACTTTGATTAACATTCAGCGTAGAGCTCTTGCCTTATCTGTGACACTCTTCACGCAAAGCTTTGGTCAACAATAAAACGATCTGCAGACATTTCTTTTTTCTTGCAACCAAACGGCAACCCTTGGACATATTAAAGAAAATTTACTTTTCAACTTGGAAAAAAGCTATTCCACAATCGGTTAAAGGGGATAGACATGAAAATATCCATGAGTGTGAGATTGTGAACTGCTGTGGGAGTCAACTTATAAGCTTGGCTCAAAATCGGGACTTGCACTACCTTGGCAGCGGAACACAACTACCGCCCCCCACCTCAGAAAAAGACCAAATGGGGAGCTAAGGACTTGTAACGCATTGTAAACACAGCACTTTTTGCTGAAATGGAAACTTCCATTTAAATTCAATACTTAACTGGCTATTTTTAGAGTATTCACTTCGCATTTTATTTGTGATCAGGTGTCCGTGCAAGCTAACGTACTAGAATGCCACGTACATTACATAACTACTGTGTGTTCCTAAAAATCCATTTATTGTGCTTTGCTTACTAAGCAACGATGTGCACACGGAAAAATCAACATTAGAGCGTCGTGGTTCATGTTTTGGCACCAAACGGCTGTGCGGTTCTATAGTGCTTTGGTCGGGGATCGTAGGGCAACCTGGACTTTAGGCCGTGTTTTAAAACTGATCTCATTGATTGCCGTCATTTTCCAAGCGAAGAGGAGAGGCGTTTATGGGTGACACGTTCGTGGCTTTGTGGGAGGGTGTGAAGTCAAGATAATATCAGCTCACCCCGTGCACACAACCACACCCACACGGTGGGTTCGCTATTGTGTTCACCAGTTGATGGTCCCCCACCTCACACTTTATCCCCGCTCCTCATCTCACGCTCCGCATGCACATCGTCCGGTTTATTTGTGTGCGTGTGTGCATGATTGTGGCATTATTAGCGAGGGTGGCATATGATAAGCATAGAGATTGCTACGAGCGATAGCACGCATTCGCACTTCTTGATTAATCCCTTGAATTTAAACGTGCAAAAAGGCATTCCATGCTATCCATGTGACGCGCTTGTAATTTGAATCGAACTAGAATGTCATTTGCCCCAATTTTTACTTCCGTGCCACCGAATGCTCCTTACTTTGCAAAATTATGATCAAGTAGAATCAAAGTCTGCCGTGGGATTAATCTCAAACAAACAGCAAATAATATTAATAGGAATAACCAGAGAAAATCAGCACCTCATGTATTTGAAGTAGAATACGAATTCAGTACCTCACTAGTGATTTTGATGGATATGCATTTGGCGTAGATTTTGTTAGCAGTAGATTTGCTAACATACGGGATAAATAGTGCCCTGACTTCAAAAGAAGACAGCCTACCCTAAAACCTAGGCTCGAAAGCCATATTACAAATCCCGCCCTTTTTCCAAAAAGCATTGAATAGTATCCAACTTGGGTTGAAAACAAAGGCTCACTACTTATGCTGAACTTGCAGAAGAGGCCCTGTGTGTAAGGTAAAATGGATGTCTGACTAATGTGGCTTCGAAGACTGGACCGGATTAGCTTGTTAGGAATCGGCATTAAACCTCGAACTAATTTCCAAAGTCTGCTTCTAAAGTAGTCACTTCATTTATGCCTCATTATTCTACTCCAAATCTGCACCACTTTCTGTATAACTCCTCGAATCCAAGTATTGCTCACCTTAATTGGTGCTTTTTTCGGAATAAATTAAGGAAAAGTGACGTTCATTGGAAGCTCATTGGAAGCTGTATGCACAAATCCTCTTCTGCCTACTCGAAGTATTTAACTTTGATTACATTTTTCACGGTTAATTATATTGTGCGACACGTTTGTTTGGGATGAAATGCACTAATCTACTGGTAACTTAATATTGTGAATGACAGCCGGATGTGTAATCTGCTGCTGTTTAGCGAAAATAATAACTCGCATGCAGTTGGCGGCTTCAAATTCAACTTTACGCAGAAGACTTTCAAAAAGCCTTGCATTAAAAATGATATTTTCGTCTTGGAGAAAAGGAGAAGTGCTGGTTTCGCATGATTAGTTGAGCCACCAGCCAGGCCGACCACGTGAAGGCTAAAAATGTGTGCTGATAATTGGAACAGAGTATAAGCTGAAATTGGATTCCAACCATGTGAAGACCACATTTCTGAACCTTTTGGAGATAATATTTGGATTTAGCAAACAAAAAGTGAACTCATTTACTCGCAAGTAATTTTTCCAATGTGCTAACATGTCAGTCATGGTGTCCGAAGCATGTACTTTTGACCCATAGAGAGAACCAAAATCCTGGGAGATCCACAGAATGTCATTACAACTCGGTAGATAACCAAAAGAAGCTTCCTTGATACGAACGCTCCAATCACTGGTAGCAAATGAATCACCCGTTCCCTTGATTGTTTTTGCTCATCCGTGGTGGCGTGAGAAGTAATTGACAGAGTCACTTACGAAGCCACCTGGTTCGAAGATAAGATAACAAGGGCAAATATTTGCCCAAGTGCAAGAAAATACTTTACCTCTATTGCTTTGATGGATAGTGTTTAGCATTATTACCATCGTTTTTGAACTCAATGCACTAATTTCATCTGATTTATGTCGTTTCAAGCAGTGAAGAAAGAAAATGCAAATTGAGAAAAATAAAGACCGCTTGAAGGAAAAAATTAGTCAACGAAGGAGGCTACCTTGGAGATCGGAAAAGAAAGGTAAAAAAATGAACTTGGGGTTTTCGCCTATTATAATAAAACACTTTTTCTTTTACGCAAAAGTGCATTCTCGAGTACTGCTTTACACAGTTCCTCAAAGGTAGTGTCTACATTCCTCGTCTATTACCCACAAAAGAGTTGATAGGTATATTTTTTGTGTTTAATGAGCAATCAGTAGCCCATTCGAGAACTTCCGTCCGTAAAAATTCGAAGTCATTCATTTTAAGCATAGCTACACGTTTCCATAGTGGTGCAAGAGGTACCGAATTAAAAAATTCAACTGTGGGTAGTATATTCTGAATTAATAGCTTCTTATAATCACACTAAATTCATAAATCTACGTAAATAAGTTCTGTTATGTAATTTGCGTGAGGAGAATATCTGTTCGTTTGTAGTCGTGGCTGGAACGTTCAGCCTATTTGATTAGAGGAAACTCGGTAGTGGCTTCCAAAGCGGACTCTTCTTTGGTGAGCATGCTCACTTACCCAGTAGTCCCTGTATGAGAGTCAATAAAAAGCTTCAGAATATTTAGTTAAAGGGCCCAATCATCTTATTTCCTATAATAGTTTTCATTATTTTTTTAAGCTTACCATTTCCTTTTTTTGTCGATAGAATTGTATTGTACACCAACAGTAAAGAATGTTGGCTATTTGTTCAATTATTGGGATTATTTTCAATCAGAGTTCCTTGTATTTTCAAACTTTATAGCCTAATTATTCTCACGAAAAGCCGATAATCGCTTGGGCGTTGTCTAGTAAACCCAACTATACCTTCCACCGAAATAGGATACATTTATACTCCAAGGAAAAAGAGAAACACCAATCCTCATTTGAATATCCTTCAAAAAATAAAATTGACCAAACGCGGTGGTTTTTCCAGTATAAAGAAAAGGGGGTGAAGAAGATGGAGACAGAGATACAGAACGAAAATACAGCACATCGCATACCAATCCCCTCATTCTCTTTGAAATGACGCTGCTCTCGATGCGGTCTTCCCTGTAATTATGCATCCTTACTCCTTCCCCCTCAACCACGGACGCGCATACAGATGTAGAGTTACGGAGTTGGACACTTTAGTGTAAACCTGTTACAAGGCATACATGATTCTAATATCTGTGTGGGTCCGTTGTAATTACAGGGTCTTTACACATTTAAATCTCAACCTACTTCTTCTGAATACTGTTTGGCAATTCTGGTTTCATGTCAAAGAGCCTAACTGCAATCGCCTTGGATAACTCGCATTAACTATTTTTTCCTTCCTCTTGTAGGGCCTTTAAGAATCTCGGTGTGAGCTAGTATTCACAATAAGTATACGATAGTAGATTCCCCCAAATCTTCTACTGATTCGCCTCTGTAGCACAGCACCTCGCGTTTACTTGGCAGAAATTCAAATACTTGTATCATAATATAGAGGGGTTACTATTTTCGGAGATATGGTTGGATAGACTGTTTAGGTATTTCTCCATTGTAATCTTTGCGTGTTCAGTCCCATTCTTGAATTGGTGAGTAGTAAGTCAAGGGCATTTTAAGCCTAGTGCGCTTTGAACGAGTGGGTTTAGCTAATGAATCCAATGGAGCATTTAGGCATTTCTAGAGTTTATGGGTATTTTAGGGACCAAAGAAGTATTTGCCTAGTTATGAGAATTCTGGCTGATGGAATTTTTACTAAGACGCTTAATCCAACCTGAGACAGATCAGTCGTCATAAAAGGTGTTATTTTGTGCCCTAAACACATCTGCCTTGATCTCTGTGCTGGAACGGGGATCCAATTTTCCTATGCAAAAGCGATCGGAGTGAACAAGGGGGAGAGTAAGATGTAGCATCTTTTTCATGCCGACCTTGCACCGATCCAACGCTGCAGTGCCCTGTACGGAGAGGTGATGGGACGGAACGCGACGCGAGTAGTGCTGACCAGGCCACATTTATCTCTGCGTTTACATCTACCAGCCCCAGTCAGCTTCAAAAGGGAACCGGCCTCTCACAAGTCCCATCTTTATGAGATTTGCAAAATAAATTTCACCTCACTATGTTCAACTTTAACTTTGTTAAACAGCGTCAAACAAGTTTCTTCAGAAGATTATTTCCGATTCCTTACAAATATGCACTCGCAGACCAAAGTGTTTTCAAAAGACAGTGAAAACCAATGTCATATATGCATCAAATACCAACAGCTTGGTAAATAAATGTCCCTTGGATACTTTGCCATACTTTTAAATTTGCTGTGCTGAAAGTGAGAACACCATTTTAGCTCATGGATATCTCCCCTGTCTTAATGATCCGGGTCGGAGGTACAATTAGCTCCTTGATTCACACACGCGAGCTCACTCCTACGAAAAAGAACCCCAAATTTCCACTAGGGTCTGCCTTGCTACTGCCCTTCGATCTGTTCGTTTATTGACCTCACTGAAATAAATGACTGTGCCATAAGAATGATGAATTGAGCTCCACAGTAGCCAGTCTGTCTTTCTGACAGCGCCTAGCTAATGGTGTTGTCGGTAGTCAGTTCGATAGCTTTCATCACCTTCCTACAAAACCGTTCGTTCGAAATAATGGATTTACGAACAAGACAAAAGTATTTTAATTAAAAAGAATTGTGTCAAAGATATGTTGCACATCAGTAAATAGGAGTGAGAACGAAGGAATGAAATTAATTGTGAATAACAAAAAATATTTGGCATGGGAGTTAGATTAAATACTTTGCTCATATTTTGATGAGTGCGCCAACTTGATTTTTTAGCATTATAAACAATCAGAGAAACAAATTTGGAATTGTACACAACCGTTAAATCTTCGAAATAGGTGCACACCTCCCTCTACACTAGATTCTAGGCGAGCACTTTGGTGAAAGTGCTTCCAACACAAAACCGCTAAAAATTTTAAACAAAAAATAGGATTTCTCAGTGAATAAAAAGATTCTATTCAAGTACAAATACTGCTGAAAGGTTTGGCTCCAGAAGCGGTTGGAAAGTGCGAGAGCGAATTCGAGTCTGTAAATCCCCATTGGGAAGCCAATATACTTATATTGACAGTGGACATGAAATCAGCGAGCTACCTTTGTACTTCATCCCCCTGTTTGCGTGACCCTTTGGCCGATTGTCAACTGATATATTTCTGTTTGCTGTCGACTTGGGCTTTTAAACGCACATGAATGCCACACCACACAGCGTTAACTCACATGCATACCCACATAGGGAGGGAGGAAGATTCCGCGTGCTAAGAAAACCGTGGTGGTTTAATGGTTTCCTATCGTGTCGCTCATTTTAGGCGCCTCCTCCATCCCTTCCGCTTTCGCCTCCAAGCATCGATTAACACCGGAACATTTGCGAGCAACCCAGACTAGACATCCTGCCAAAGCGGTAAATGCGTCAATTTGGGTAAGTTTTGTGCATCCCCAGACGTAAATTGGAGGCAAGCATTGAAATAGCAATCGAAAGCCATTATCATATGCAGTTTCCATCTCGGTGAGACTAGTCTGAAGTGAGGTAATAGGGCTGTCTTCGGAGTAGAATATCTTTTCCTGCCAATGCTGCCATACAATGGTCAAATATGCCACTCGAGCGAAGAGCGTAATTCTGATAATTCAGAGCCGCTGATTTGGAATTGGATACAGTAGATGAAATTAAAGAAGGAAATGTTTTCATATCGTTTAGTTTTAAAAAACTAGAGCCCCAACTGTGTTCTTTAGAATAAAGGACTATCCATCTATAAAGAAGCATAAATTTCGATAATTTTATTAATCTCCTGTGACAACCAATGAAAAACAAAAGCCCATTAACTAAAATCAGTAGCTTAGATATATAATGAAATCGATGAATCCGAAATTCCCAGTGAACTTAAAAATGATATCCCTTATATGTTTATTGACTTTACAAATAATAGAATAGAGGCTCAGGAAGAGGTCCAACACTACCCCAGGATAAAATATAACTAGCTCTCCCGTTGCATTCCCGAACCTCAAGCCTGAATAGCGTCTTTTCCGCATGTTTAAATTTTTGGATCCTCTTAAGTCTCATGCATGTAAGCATTGCCCCATTTCATCCAAGGACTACATTTACCCACTGTGTAGTTGGATAGGAAGGTCTCTGAAAGTAGAATTTATCTGAGCTTTACGATATAGTTTGCAAAAAGCTGTGAAACCGAACCCAGTAGAGTCAAGTTTTGCTAATCTTGTCAAAATATTTTAACTTCAATTGACGCTATGGCCGATTCTTCTCTTAGTGACATATGCAAGAGCGTCACATTTCAATGACTTGGAGATTAAACTACAATACCACTTTGAGGCTGTAGTCTTTATCAAGATGATCAGCTAAAAAAAGGCTTCGCGAGCTAAAATTTGCATCAGTCACGTATTCATTTGAACACTCCACCCGGGGGTGTGATGGTGGTAAATCGTTTCTACTGAGGGCAACAATAATCATCGTAATTAACGACCGCGTTTACTGTGACAGTTTATTAAACCGTTTCGCATTTGTGATTTCCTAGTCCTTTAAAACTCGTCAACTAAGTCTTGTGGGTAAAATGTTGCTAGCTGTTTTCTTTTACAGCACTTAGCAGTAAAACAGTCTCATGTTAGGTTGTTTTTGTGTTAAAATTGAATGTGTGCGTAAGAATGAAGGAGCATTATTTAAATCGACATTCATTAAAAATGAATTATGTTCAGTGATGTTAATGCTCGAATTCCCACCGCTCAAATGGTCTGTTAATTTATGCGTTACATTTGAAGCGGATGTTGCTTAGTTATTATGATAAGGAAATTTCGCATTTATATAATTTTATGCATTTAGTTGTGCATCTATCGGTAAGCCTTTGGTAGTGCCATCTAGGCTAGGAAATTTTCATTACACCACTCATGTTCCCTTCAACTTTTGCTGTAACCTACATCTATAACAGGTGTCAAGATATCCACATTTTTGGGAGTTCCCAAGCTGCTTAAATGCAACTGTACGCAGTCGTTGATGGTGTTTTTCGACACCGCGCAGATAAGTTTATTTCCTTTCACCGCTTCTAAAGACGGTCTCATTAATGGATTAATGCTCACGCTTCAAAGTTTGATTTCTTCAAATTTTTCAGTTTTCCGCCTCACTACCCTTATAGCGTCCTATCCACGAAATGCACCCACGTCTTCTCTCATACGTGCAGGTTTTACTTTAACCTTATGGGATTTCACCCACTACTGAATATGAAGTTTTGCCGCTTTTACGCAGCCCAAATTCATGTAATATATCCTTGTGTGCCACTTTAGATTGCATACTTTATTTAAAGATCAAATAACTTGAGCAAGATTTTTTTTAGGTTTCCAGCGATCACATATGTGGCTTTTACACTTGACTTCTATAGAATCTATTCCCCGGAAAAATAATTCAGTTATTAATAAAAATAGGTCTACCAAAAGCGGATGCTTAAACATCAACAAGTGGCCTTCTTCACTTTAATTCACCCAAAATAAGTAGAATGAGAGCAGCTTCCGATTTTGACTAAATGGAAGACGCGAAATTTCCCTAGGGAAATTCTATCCAAGCTGCCATTAATTTCTAGTGACAAATCACCTATTAGCTTGAAGTATCTTGGCTCATGTGGGCAGGCATTTTGGTTGGAATTTTTAAAAGGACTCATTAGGAATTTTTTAACTTTCCAAACACGTCTTAAAAATCCTTATTTTTGCATCACTTTTTTTCCCATTAATAGGAGGGCTAGAAGTGAGTATTGAGAGTCAAGCTGTCCCTTTACGAAATGTGACAAGGATCAAAGACAAACGAAAATTACATGAACATATTTTTACCTTGCTAATAGGTAGCTTTTGGTTTCTATTCGACCTCGTAATCAGTCATTTAGGAATGAATAACAAACTTACTCAGCTGGTAGCGAAGACGGAGTGTAATATTCCAGTAGCTTGTTAGAACGGACCAACAACGAGGCCCATGGAGCAGACGTGGCTGAGGTCCCCTTGCGTATTGTTGAATGGGTGGTTGGATGGGTCGTTGAGACGGGTCTGCTAAGTGCGCTGTGGGTGAGCGCGAGGTGGGACAAGTAGGTCTCGTGCCTCCATCCTCTTTCCGTCCGTCAGTCCGTCCACCCACCAGCCAGCCCACGCTCCCCTCCATACAGCCAATCAGGGCAACCCACACACGCGCACTTGTGCATGCACTCTCAGTTGTCGCCACACGCCCATATGCGTGGATGGCCACGAGGCCACAGACATCTATAGGTTTCCACGTTCATGCGCACTCTCACCTGGTCCCTTAGTCGCACCGTCATCTCTTTGTGTATGTGTGTCAGTGTGCACGTGGTTCCAACCACAAGCTCACCATTGCTGAAAGAACAAGGTTCTGCCTAATGGGAAAACACGGGAAGAATATTCAGAAGTTCCATCTCACTATTCTGCCATGCCAATCCAGATTTAGATATCACACTCCTTAATACTCTTTCGTAAAACTATAATAATTTTTTCATAAACCAACTTATCCCATAATTTTCTTTTAATCCACGGCAGTACCCAACTTCACTAGAACAAGCCTATTTATTTTGATGTATTACCACATTCAATGCTTGAACTCCATGGTTAATAAGTGTTTGAAATACAGATATACTGCATTTCAAAAGTTGCTTCTCTTCAGATGGAACCATTAACAAGTTAGAGGAATCCCCGAAAATTATTCTTATAACTCACAAATCGCACAACAAGGCAGTTTGAATCGGTAGATTCGCATAGAGGCTTTTACTTGACCGTTTTTGCTTGATACTACGTTGTTCTCAGCCCCTTCTCAATGATGGCTGCACAGCATGGCTAAACAAATCTAAGATTTCAATGTCAGCTGGGCTAGTTGCTGGTGGCAGCCTGAGCTGCATTCAGAATACGATGTCGAGTCAACTCTTAGTTTCACTTCGGGGCAGGTCAGTGTTAAGTTGTAATCGATGACTTGATGAAAATATTTCCTTCAAATGGGAATTTTCTAAGGTTCATCGTCATATTTGTAGCCTTATTTATGACCTTTTTGAGGAAATTGAATTCACAATTTTACAGCATTACGCCAATTAGAAGTGTCCCGTTTGTGTGAGATTCGACATATTTTGAAGAGGTCCTAGATGCCATCATTAAGACTCTCCGGAATTTATAGTGGTGCATTCACTTCACGAATTAATTAAACCTCTTAGTGCACTCGTGGCAAAGTTGCTGTAGAAGCGACTCCCATTTCTGATGATCGCACAACTGCAACAGCAACAAACGTGCTTGCATTGAATTTATCGCGTTCCAAGTGGCGTCAGTTGTTCCTGTGAGCTTTTGTAAACCCATAGAGGTTGGCAGTCATAACCCCGATGCCGACGCCTTACTTGTGCGTCTACTAAGCATACTAAACAAGGAGGAAAGTGGCAACTGTCAGTATTTTGCCCTGGCAGTTTAGTACCAAAAAAACCCCTGTGGAGATGCTTATACTTTGTGCACGCCACCCACTCATCCCCTCTTAAATGGAGGAGGGCCATAAGCACTCCTTGCGAATTATTTACTCGCTATTGGATTTACCCGGTTACTCTTTCAATAATTATTCCTGCAGCAAGCTGTACAAAATAAATTTATTTCTTATCCATTCATATGACTGCCGCAAACACTCTTACATTTAGCGAACTCTAAATATGTATTATTTTTCGATTGTTTTACCTCAAATGTTCTCACGTTTTTATGTGCCCAAAGGTGTCCTTGATTAACATAGATGCCGAATACTACTTCCTCCTAGTTATGCCATGTACAACATTCACAAATACATTTGTTATGCAAGAAAGAGCTGCAGGAGTTATTTAACCGATCTCATTAATGGCTGAGGAAGGGACAGAAAGCTTAATGTCATTTTCGCCAGTACCTTGTACTCGAGAAAATATTCAACTTACTGTGTATATATCTTCAGGTTCGCGATGCAGAGTTCTTAAGTTTTGAAGAAGCAGGCAAAGAGGGGATAAAGCCACATTGTTTCCAAACGAAATATCAAGCCTGGATGTAAATTTTTAACTCTGAAGCATATATTTTGCAGGGAAAAGGGAGGCCTAATGGTCGTATCTGTTAGATCAGAACAAGGCGCCAACTGGTATAATTAGGACCTTCATCGCATTCCTTCGAGAGTTGTGGCCAGGTGGATGATTCACAACTCCTTGAGTCTTGTACACCGCTCGAAATACCAGTGCGAATGTGAGTGTTGAGGGACATGTAGTTGCAGTGTTAGGTACATGTGGAAGCATTTTTAATAAAATAATTTAAGCTACCAATTTACGGCAGCAGGCAGAAAGTTAGAAATTCCAGTACCTAGTGAGTGGATATGAATAGGTGGGCATGCGAGATCCTAAGTTGTCTACATTTCTATCGCCGTAACCTTTGCTTGCTTTGGCTCTTTGGCTCAACAATAAAAGTCCTGAACTGCTCTAAAAAGTTTTTCAAAGGCTACGCTGGAGGGCGGAAGAAGCGTGAGACCATCCAGGATAAGTGATGGTTTACCATCATTGGCATTGCGTTTGCTTCGGAATTTCTCCGGATTTTCCCCAATATCATCTCCCATGCGCACATGCGTGCTATTGCCAGGTGGTATTCCTTAAATATTCATGGAGGCTATCCTGACAAACCGTTATTTAAATTTGTGCAAGGAATTGAAGTAATCATGTATCTATTGCGGAATCCGGGAGATGAGTGATTTAAATTATCGTAACAGATGGAATTCCGAAAACACTTCTTGCCCCCTCCCATATTTCATTTGAACGAAACACTTATTAAAAACTAGAGCATTTTCTGTTTTACAACTAGTAAAATGTTTGTCAAATAGCGATCCTGTTGCATTTTTGATGGATGTACTGGGAAGTGCGTTCCACCGGACTAAAATAGATCATTTCAAATGACACACCATAGACACCTTACAAGTTTTCAATGTAAAAAGCATCAACTCCGACCAAATTTCTTTTGATTAAAAAGAACTCCTCATTGTGGAAATAAAACACCTTATTTTCAATATTTGGGTTTCTAGTGAGAAGGAAAGTCTAAGAGAGGCTATAAAGTTTAAGTGAACATGATCCTTGTTTCCATATTCAAAATGAGGAAGCAGTCTAGGCTGTAATTCGTCCAATTTTGCCAGTATAGTATTACCCATGTGTGAATTGAATGGTATGCTGCAAATAGAATCTCTGATTGGATGACAGCGGGAATGGTTATGTCGAGTCAAACCCCCTTTTACTCGTAAAAGCCACATATCACCGACATGTTTTATGGCTTCTCAATAATTGTTTTCTGTGTTCATAAGAACGTTGTTAAGAGTATCTTAGAAATTCTGGGTTTGTTTTCAAAGAAGTGGACTACGAGTTAATTATAAAACTCCAATTTTTCAATTAGAACTTTTACCAATGAAAATTTATTGCATTTGTTGATGTGCCCTTGGCATTTGACTCTTATACCTCGCCTCAGCATGTTTTCTGTTCATTCCAAAAGCCCTCAACGAATTTTTCGTTTTCCTTTTAGCTCCGTCTTGGGGTTGGATTAAGGCTGTACATAGCCATTCAATCGGTTTCCCATAATCCATCCAAGCCACCACCATAGGAACGATAGAAATGGATCTTGGAATCATGTCTTAAGAAACTAAATGAACCGGTTGCATTTTGGCTAAAACATTACTGGTGAGTTGGTTAGTAGCTGTTACACTTTTAAATCACTTTTGTTTTTATATCGTTATTAACAAATATTTAAATATTCCAACGAATTGATTTCCACTTACAATAAAATCGCTTCAAAATACCTGTGCTTATATGTTAATTGCATAGTGCTTTTATCAACTGGGATTGAACAGACAATGGGAAGATCCCAATGACAACCACAAAGAACTGCGGAATTTTCACTAATTGAAATGTCACAGTCATCTACCATTGGTAGTGCCTCCCAATTAGAATGTTCAAAAAAATTGTTGTTTCGCCAACCTGAGGGATGCTCAGGTAACTTTGGAGGTATAATAAACAAAAAAGTCAGCCACAACCCATTTGTAATTTTTTATAAAACCTCGACAATAGCTAGATGAAGGGCACACTATTTTAAGGTTCCGTGAAACTTTGATTTCGGTTATTTTAAGATCGCAAAAATTAAATTCCATTTATTTCTAAGATAGCCTTAGCTTCATTTAACGGATTTCACAAGTCAGATATACCACAAAAGATTGAGACCTTAGTACTGGCACAACCCTTAATTCGGCCATTCTGAAGCATCATAAGAAGCACTTAGTATTGCCTGAATTACTTAAGCTTCAAAGCGTTAGATTGCAGGCAAACTTATACTGAGTTCTGATGAAAAATGTGACGTCTGAGATTCTTGTTTAGCAAATGGTGTGAACCTTGGTGTTGAGTCTAAGAACGATTTTGACCACCTACTCCACGCGAATGGAAAATGCACGAAATCAGAGGTTATGTATTTGTTGCCTTAGGGACAGCCAACAAAGTCCACGTCTCGAATTTCCCTACCTATTTTATTGGAGCTTTTAAAGTGATACAGTCGTTAGTCACATAGTAATCCATTCATTTGTTCAATTTATTTATTTACAATCTTGCAGAAAACCGCTTAAGCATCGGCAAATTGTGTAATCTCTCTTGAGATGCAAGGTGGCTAATACGCTATTTATACTTACTGCTTAGGCCAAATTTTTGTAGTCTGTTGGTAGTAAACGTTTTTGCGACCAGATGAGGCACCCACTACAAACATCGTCAAACAGATCCGCGAAAATTCACACGCTCTCCGCCCATATCAGTGAAATTGCCGGCAACCACCAGACACCTTATTCCTGGGATCTTTGCCTCCTAAAATGCAAGGTAAACAACGGCTACGGATTGAATATGTGTATCACTTTAAACCAGAAAATTCTAAAAATTCATCTGAGAAGTTGAGATTTTTTACATAGGTAATCCATTTTAACTACAAATTTTGAATTAGGAAAAGTTAATTCATAGAGTGTACCTTCCCTGTGAGCTCTTTGAAAATCGAACGTTGCACGCAAACTGATTTATCATGGATGAACTTAAGCTAAGGCTACTCAGACTGCTAGATGTCACTCCCCTGTACCTGAGCAAATAACTGAGGCTAATTACATGGACTTAAACTTATTTAATGAACAACCCTCCAAAGATCCCTTAAAAACCTATTTTTAGAGAACTTTGTAGTTCAAGGCAGCTTTTATAGATTTGAAGAAAAACTCATTATAGCAAATTCACCCATTACTGCATATAAATAAAAAAAGTTAATAGAGCTATTAAACAACTACACTTATGTAGAACATTTAGACGAATGCCTTGCCTTTGCTCCGCTTACAAACGGAACACCGTTGTCCCACAAAATACTTTATCAATTCCATATTTTGTGAAAATATTTTTTCCTTGACAGTTGAAGTAATTTACATGAGTATTAATCACCCGATCTTTTTAATTACTGCTAACAGTATTTTAACTAATATGTAAATTCTCACCTCCTTGTATCCACTATTGTGAAAGCGGTGGTATTGAAGATCCGTTGTCATTCACATTGACCTTTGATCTTTATCACAGCAATTCTCAAACCACCCCATTTCAAAATTAATTTTATGTCATTGAAAAAGTATTGTCAAAAACTGATGCATTTCACTCCCAATCAGTTTAATTGTGTCGAGGCCTCTAATTTTAAACAATGAAGCATTTATTTTGACACGGTTGCGTTTGCGAGCTAGGATTAATTTAAAAATAAGTGGAATTTACTTATTATGGTTACCTTAGCGATTCTTTTCTTATCCATTTATCTACTTATAACTTGCCTCTGAATATAATGTATCTTTAAAAGTTTTTATTCTAAGTTTAAATTTGCGTTGATGTTTTGATTATGTTAGCAAAGTTTCTAATATCTTTTATGCTAATGCGGGCTCTTATGGGTTTAAAATATGATCAGTTTCCTATTTGTTAAGCAAACGCGTTATTTTTTCCACGAGTGTTGTCAACTTTCTACTGGTTCTAAGTTTTCGTCATTGACATATTTATGTGGAAAGCATATTAAATAAATCCCGTTTAATTTATGGTAAGTAACAGGAGGGAGTATTTAAATGTCTCCTCCAGGAGAGGGTAATGAATGCGATTTTGACTTCTACTTAATTAACTTCATCTTTAATAATAAAGGATATACTAAGAAAATACTTTTTTCACATATACTGTGGTAGACTAATTAAACTTGGCTTAGAATTTGGTCCAGAGAATGTTCAATTAGATGACTTGTGATTAGCTAATAAGCGCCAAGACTTATGCAGTGGCAGTGGTTGGCCTGAAGAGATGGGGCTGGATATGGATTTTTAGAAGCTGAGTACTCTATCATGCTTTTCATGATTGCCTGAAGCCAATTTACGCCACAGGGAATCATCCTATGATTGATGTGTCAGTCTGCCGTCTTTCAAACAAAACATGCATTCTGCTTGCACAACTCCAAACATCCCGAAATATATGAAAAAACCATTGCAGTAGCATTGAAAACATAAATTCATGTAGGGGGAATGCAAAATCTAAATCCCACTTTCGAATGTCTTTAGTGAGTTAATGAGCTCCAAGCAACACGGGCGTTTTGCACAGGCTGCTGTTTTCTGGGGAGCTTTTATTCCTAAGTTCAATTTCGAACCCCATATATGCTCATCGAAGTAGTTCACCAGGCCCATAATTTCCAGCCTCCAATCACAGCTCTCTTTGAATTAATACCGTCGTTATCGAAGTGAAGTTATAGCTACTACTAAATGTTCTTTAGTCTGACAATCATTGTCGTCCACTTTTGTTATTTAGATAACGTTCTGTTTGTAGATAGTTCAAAGTTGCTTTCCTATCAAGCAAATATTTCCGTTGTATTTAGCATGACGCCATTAATTATCCTCTCAGAGTGTGAGTCTGCGTGTGATTCAAGTTGCACATTAATGCCAAATTCGTAAAGAATGTTATTCAAATCAAGAGACTGACAAGCTGTACAATAATGCATAGAGGTGCTCGTATTGCAATGGATTAATACTCATACTCTTTCGTCGACAGAGGCTGTAAGGAAGACTTAGATGCGCTTTGTTATGCGATGATTGATAAGTGACGGAGCGCAGGCAACCAAACTTTATAGTATGCTTCTCAGTATATTATTCTATCGATGAAGTAAGAAAAGAAGCCTCGTCAGCTCGTCCTTTTCTGTGT
>NW_020170386.1:1193240-1217135 GCF_000524195.1 Echinococcus granulosus | reverse complement strand
GTTTCCCATGATTTAAGCGATAAAACACCTTCCTTCTTCCTACCCAACCGCACCTGCTCGCTCTCACGCGCTGGAAAAGGCTCGAAGTATCAATTTCATCACTGAGCTCTTGCCTTTGTGAGCCAATGTTGAAAAAAACCATTGCATTAATAACAATTTCACCTGTTTGAAGCCTATAATTTTGAAGATGATCACGTGAGTTAAAGCATTCTATTCGCAAATCACTTTGCACAACTGCATTTCGGGATTGGACTTTTAAAATTGTACATGCGTCATTTGGTTATCACTAAGTACAGTTAATGAAATTTGTAAAACTATCTTAGATAAAGTTTAAAATACTAACTTTAATTCATTCCCATATCCTTAACAGTCAGAATTAACTGCATTAATGTACATGTGCCCACCCACCCCATCATGATGCAGATAAAGAAGCATTTCACTACTTTTTCAAACGTACTTGTTATGTAATACCGATGAGTAAAGTAAATTGGTTACTGGTGAGGTTTGACGACGTTCGTATGATCACATTCAGCCTGGTTTTTTCTCTGTGACGCTAAAATTGGCCCAAGATGTAAGGCCACTTACGTAGAATTGCAATATTTCTGAATTTCAAATATGCTCATGCAGTTTAATCACTTGCAAAGCTCATGCTGTTTTGGCATATTAATAATCATGGTCTATAAACTATAAAAATGAAGTAATGTAGATTAAGCTAGCCAGATTTTAATCTTGATCTTCCAGCTGTCAGACCCTTTTCCGACATCACCGTTCCAAAATTGAAAGAATGTACCTTGGGTGAAAAGATCTGTAACGCAGATATACGGTGGCACATTAGTCCGCCATTGCTATCATCCACGATCTACAAAAACATTTTTTCTTAATGTTCGCTGTTAGCTGAAATAAAAGTGGAGTTAGGCATTTGTTTTGCTTGAATATTGGCCCTAACCGAGCAACCATTGATTAGGCGAAGAGTACAACAATCCACAGAAAATCCTAACTTTTTTACTAGTGTTATTTTCCAAGATGTTAACGTATTTTCCAATGTAAAGCTAAACTAATTTATTAATGAAAATTGGAGAAATTAAATCATGTGTCAAATAAATGTGTAATTCGTCACGTACTTAGGCGCCCCACCATTAAAACACTTGTATTTGAGCCTTTAGTTAGCACTACAGCAACAAAAAACTCTGCAAGCTCCTTGAGAACCAGTGCACGTTTACGACGCCGAACCGCTAATTGTGGCGTCAAGAGAATTCCTTCAACTCTTCAGAACGTCAAATAATTGCCGAGCCTTGTACGCTTTGGCAAAAACATCAGGCTTCTTGTAAAATGAGTTTTTCTGCCTTACTGATTGGATTGCCGGATGAAACATAAAGCACTAATGTAAGAACCTCAAAATCGTATCCAGTCATTTTCGAATTTCGCTTTCCAGCCTTGGCTGGATACCCCCTCCTCTCTTCACCCGTCATCGCCACCACCAAAGACAGGGCTCTCTGTGCCCACGTCATGTGCAGATGACGCGGTCTCTCATTATCACATCAACCCGGCGTTCTCTCATGGTCGCACTCCTTCCACGCACTCTATCCTCCGCCCTCCCGCCCCCTCTGCCCTCATTGCCACCACCTCATTCCCGTCTTTCTCAATGGGACCTTACACATACGCACCGACGATGTGAATGCGCCACAGCTTGTAGAGCAAGACAGGCAACTCTCAGAACGCAATTTGTAAGACCTTGAAAACAAACTGAAACGTCCAATAATTAAAAGATTACATCAACTTCTACGCAAGACAGTGTCAATTTCGCAGTTGGTAAAAATACCTAACAAAAGGCAACTAATTTATAAAAGCTCAGAGTTCCAAATCAGAGAATGCACTAGTCCTGCGACAATATATCTGCTGGACGTTGATTCAAATTCATTACATTTATAACATTGAAATCACAATCTATTCAAAATATGCTTTTAGTTTCCCTAATGAACTGGTGCTCATTTGCATGAGCTTGGATCCTGTCGAATTCCCAACCAAAGTAATCTGTAAACAAAGACTTCTTTGCCGACGTTCTTATTATCGTACGATTAACCGGGAGAGCCCGACATGCGTGTACGCCAATGGAGAACCCCGGACACTCAGGGCGGCTCCAGTCTTGTGTACTTATCGTGCATGATTAGTCTTAGTTTTATGGAGATTACTAGCACACGTAAAGTAAATCTACATGTAAAATCAGCTAATCAGGAGGGCATGATCTGGAGTGCAACGTTCTAGAATATCCGAGGATTAGGCAGGAAAGTGGACAAATCTAAATAATTGAAACAGGAGATATCTTGGAGCTGTAGGCGCCCTTGGCGGCTTCATGCATCAACATGTGTGCAGCTCCCCTTCACAATGAGTTAAGAAAGTGTCGCCCCCCCCGTCTTGCGAAACTTCCAAACTATTTGCATTAACTTAGAGGTCACTTAATAAACATTTCGCCAAAGACATTTAAGAGAACTCTTCGTAAATTAATTTATTTTCAATTTCGTAGCCTTCTAAACTCAAACAGAAGTCGATACTATTGATCTCCTTCCGTAAGTTTTAATTTCACTGGCATAGTCTGAAGCTCATTAACTTTTGACTTCCAATTTTCCTGGCTTTGGGAACATGATACACATGCAAATTTCAATGTCAGATATCAGAAATGACCATCCAAATGCAATTATCCTGTTATAAACTGAAGAACAGAATAGAAACAGCCGTGAAATAAAATATCGCCTAATGACCCACAGGCCTATTTGACATAATTTTGATTTATGAAAGACCTCCTTGTAATACCCGTCGATGAGTGACGACTAGGTGAATGCTCCTCCATATGAACATTCTATAAAAGAGCCAATTTATAAATACATGGACTTAAGAACATGCTAATACCTACTTCCTACGATTAGCCCCTTTTTTCGATTCCATATGACAACAAAAATGCTGCATTGCATGCCTCCAAATCCTGTATCACTACTTATTTAGGTAACTTCGATATCGATAAGCTGGTTCTTACAACCTCTAATTCCGCAATATTACTCAGAACACACAAGGTAATGAAAAAATAGCGTCACGCAAAACTTTATCCGCATAAGCTAGTTAAATTACTAGTAAATGCTCGTCTGACAGATATCCAGTGCTTCATCTTCCGGCACAAAGAAAATATGCAAGTTCTACCATCAGTACAGGTAATTACTCATGCCAAAGCGATGGGAATGAATTTTTTCCGTACTCCTGGATTTGCGCTGACACTATTAATTTCACTTAAGCTTATGTTAACTAAAATTCGCTAATCAAGTAATAAACGCTAAGTATGGATAGGTTCGAGTAACGCTGGCGCCATCATCTGGTTGTTGGGAGTCATGGAGACCTTGGTCTTATGTGCATACCCCTGCTCGCCTCTGCGCCAACCGGATTAGGAGGCGGGGTGGTAGCGCCAAATGTCGACATCTCGTCCGTTCTCGCTTTAAGTAACCACCCATTTCTCCCTCCCTCACTCACCCTCTAATTAGGCCACTTAGCGAATCCCACTGGTACTCCCACCAACCCTTCCACCAATTCAGCCCTGATAATTAAGCTACGGGTGCGGTACAAGGCCCAGGTAGTGGTGGCATTTAAGTAAAGGTAAGTGTCAAAACTTACTAAACGGCACTTTAGAATATCTCCTAAGATATTTACTTCCCTCTGCTGAGGGTTGGCCTGTCAAAACATACTTAAAAAACAAAACTATTCAAGCTTCGCCATAAAATGAAGCTCTTTTCGAAAGATTGGGATGGAATCTTGCAGGATCAAATTCCTGTTTTGGGACTCAATAATTATTGCGCAACGGTTCTTTCACAGGAATATTATGAGTCATTTTCTATAAATGAGTGATAAGCCTTAATAAATTGAGCAGGATTTTTTCTTTTAGAAGGAGAATGTTGTGGACTCTCTTTAGTTTTGCAGATCAATTACTTGGCATACAAATTAGGTCCCATTAGCATGGTCCCACTACAATCCACTTCGAGGACTGAAGAATAAAACTTCAAAGAATAGCAACTTATCCGTGAGGTTTCTTCATTATCGTCATTCTATTACAAGCCTCCACAAATTAAAGCATTCGGTTATGCATGTGATGTTCGTTTTAGCTTTCGTAAACTCCCCCTAGCCGTACCTATATTTAGGTGATATCTTGCTGTGGTCTAAAATGTATCCCAAAATGGATAAAACGGTACACACCATGAAAGCTTAAAAACTGGACTAAAAGTAAATCTTCTGTTTCTACACTTTACTAATGTTGAGCTGCTAACTTTATAGTGACTAGTGGAAACTGTTAAAATGAACCCCACTGAGTCCAAAGAAGAAAGGGATCATTTTTTATTTTTATGCAAAATCTTAAAATGTGAGAAAGATGTTTTAGATGGTTCCACAGAGTGTTATGGAACTGTGGAATCTGGGAGATCGAGTGGAAGGAATGTTTTAATTGCATGAAGATGGAAGATATTCAAAATGCAGTAAAGGGCTACAAAGCCAATCTGGTGAAGCCCACAGCCAGGATTATACAAATTAATCCAGTGAAAGTTAACGCAATTTGAGATCACAAAGTTCCAATTTTAAATTTCTTAATCTTGGCCAACTGTTTAAAGTTATAGACTTCGAACGAAATGTACATGGGTACTTAAAAGTGGGGTAATTAACTGACCGAAGGCCTCATGGTCAAAATCAGGCATTTAAAAATAGTCAAGTCTTGGTTATAACATTCCAGTCTTAACGGAAAGGTTTGCAATGGAGCACAGTGAAATTCCATCATTTAATGTCCAAGTTTTTCAAAAAAATTTTCGCTTCTTAAGCAAAGGCGAGAATACTTTTCCACTCTTTTGATTCGTGTTATTTAGTCGGCTATGCTCCTTGAACCCTGCTTGCTTAAAGTGAATGGCTTCCTCTGGTAATGGTATCATTTTTACTGCAATTCTTGTTCACTTTAAGGGATAATTAAGCAAGTTTGCAACTCTCCCTAATTGCTTTGATCATTGTTTTATCAAAGGAAGAATTCATGAGGGTGTTACAGGCGTTCTTCGTGAGCTTTAAGTACCTATTCCTTTTACAATTGCACTTTACTCGATTAATCTCAGGAGCCTCAATTCCTCTTTGTAAATCACTTCCAGAACTTCGAGGCTGAAGTGACATTTTAGATTATGAGTTACGGTAGGTAAATTCTTATGCAAATTTTCGAACTCATAAACAGCACAGCGGATAAGCAATTAAAGTCGGCACTACCAGCTTCTGTCCCGTTTCACATCATGTCACAACGAAACACTTTGATCTTTAATATCGTTTTAGATGTGTTACCGGACCTCGTGAGCATGGGAGAGTCTAAAAGCCATCGCAAAACCCTTCAAAAATAAAAACAATTTCCTTGTCCGGAGTCGGGAATCTAGATGTAGTGAAAATAGCTGTTTTGCCGACATCGCTGACTCACGCGCTATTTGAGGACAAGGCATGCTCATTGTTGAGTGTGGATCGGCCCGAATGTGGCAAAACCAAAGCACGTTTACACCTGGATAGTGGAACAAGCCCACTTATGGTGGTGGCCGTGACATAAAACTGCACAAGAGTAGCACGAATCCAGGATCATCATGAGGCCTATGTTCCAGGCTGATCCCATTAATGGCAAAGCCATTTAGGCTTAGCAAAATGGAGTGTGAATTTCAGCATTGCAGTGAATTCCTACATTATGCACATTTCCCTGTCATGTGTGATAGATCCGATAGTGACCGAGGCAGGGTTTCCATTGTATTAGTGACGAATATGAAATATGACAAAGACAATACAGGTCACATTCCGAATTATCGGTTCAATGAAAAAAAAACAGTGAAAAAGCCTGCTTGTGCTTTGAATGAAAAACTAAATTACAATTTGCGCAAAAAATATCTCGTACTTTAAACTCACATCTGTGTTCAGCAATTCTTTGAAAACTCCAATGCATCTTCAAAATTACTAAGTGGGAATAGTTGTAATTTGATGCCCAACACCATTTAATGATTGTTCTTTTCATCCCGATATCCTTCAACTGCCTTTCCAAAATTTCATGTTATAAGGGACGTTTTCATTGCCTATTCCCAGAACCACCACGATGCATATCGTTTAAAGCCCCTGCGCAGTTTAAAAGCTTTGTGTTAAGAATCCCATAATGCAAGTTATTCAGAAGTAGCGTTGAAATATAGTGCTAAGTGAAACACTTTGAATCCAAACAAATTGAGTTATTTAGTTATACCCGAAGGTTTTATTATGCCATTTGGGTCGCACTCAAATACATGTCTTTAAACGTCATAACTCCTACATGCAATACGTCAGTTTGTTTAATTCTGCCCTGGTAAAGGAGCCATGTAAGTGCTCCACCATAGTGCTTTCGCTAAGTGGGCTGGCCTTCGAGCCACGCCAGTAGGCCCAAGCCCTACTGATGCTGAATATATGTATTCTACTCGAGTATAACAAATTCCTTCGTCTTGAGGGAGGCCTTGGGACTTCACAGTACAAACTCAACCCGTTTATTAAAAAATTTGGCTATATGCATCTTTGGGAGAAATAGTCTTTACAATAAACGAAAATGTCCCAAAGTCAGTGAGTAATCGAGGGCCTTAAGGTGCAACAATACTCTGCTCGGAGCGCAAGGTGATAGTTTGAAGAGGGTGTAAAGCAGCGCACACACCCTTAACCATTCCTCACCATTTATGCAAATGTGATTTTTCAATATAATTGAGATGGTAAATATATACGGCTTTGGCAACTTAATAAAGCACAAATATGGGAATACAGATAAGAAGGCTGTCTACTGCCACAGCACAAGACGGTCTACTATTCCGCAAGCCTAAGCAAGTGCTACGTAGAGGTAATAAGCTATCGAATCTGCGCAAAGCGTCTAACTGTAATACTTATGTTGTTTTAAGGTGCCTTTCAGGGAGGAGGCAATCAAGAAATTTGAATCTTGTAACCGGATCGTCCTCTCCCTTACCTAGTGACTGCGGCTCCCCTCCCTCTTGAATATTGTATTTTCCCTATCCATCTTGTCACCTTTAATAAAGATGTCCAAAGCAAATCAACTGGGCTTGTCTAGGAACGCTAGGAATCGGGAAGCGGAGACCGAGGAGCCTCGCTCTACATAACGCTACACTGAAGTCGATTTTGTCGATAGGGCAGCCACGCCCTTACATGAAAATTGCAGGCGTTCCAAATATATTTAAAGAGGTTTATCTCCTTTATGCCGTTTCCATGAAACAAGTAAGCAAGGTATTAAAATTGCCTTTTTTTTAAAAATGGGTCCTTCTAAAATGGATTCAAAATATCCCTAAAAAGTGAATCAATTCAGCTGCAAGCCAGCTTTCTTAAAAAAGTCCAATTAACGAATAACTAATGAATTAGAGGTGCTAAATTAATCGCGCTAACAAGATAAAGAAAACAAGCTCGCTTTATGTGCTTATTTTAAACGACTAGCCGGTGACGCGCTCGCTTTTGCTTCAGCGTGTTTTGTTCGATGGCTGAGCAGGTTCTTCCTTGTCTTCGTTATTTTCCTTTGTAGATTGAACGTGCTTATCAGAAGCAGAAACTACTAGGTAAGAAGGGGTCACGTTATTACAAATCCATCGGCCTGGGCTACAAAACCCCGAAAGAGGCTATCTTTGGCACCTACATCGATAAGAAATGTCCCTTTACGAGTGACGTCACAATTCGCGGTCGTATTCTTACTGGAACCGTTCGCAAGATGAAGATGAACCGTACTATTGTAATTCGTCGTGATTACATGAAGTACGTCAAGAAATACAAGCGTTTTGAGAAGCGACATAAGAATATGTCCGTTCATATGTCCCCATGCTTCCGCGATGTCCAAGTGGGTGATACGGTCACTTGCGGTGAATGCAGGCCACTTAGCAAGACTGTGAGCTACAACGTTATCAAAGTGTCGAAGGCAAGCGGCTACAAGTCGAAGAAGGGGTTCAATAAGTTCTGAGTTGGCTTGTGTCAATAAATCGCGTTCTTCGTATTGTTACTCTTCTTTGGAACCACCGGTTGAGACCTTGTTTATTTTTTAGACATTTGCGTTTTGTACCAATGTCCACAGTTTAGTGACCGTTTTTATGTTTTCAATCGTAACGAATGGCGCTCGATTCAGTTTATCTGTTCCAAAGTAAGCTGATCAAGGTTGGAGACATTTGTATTTACTCGATGCATACTCGGCGGCATAGCGTGCTGGTACCTTTGCTTCAGATTTGGTCAAATTATGGTGCTATTGGTTGTTGGCTGGTTTTGCTTGTTCCTGTTTGTGGGTTGCCCCGTTTCGGATAGTCGCTGGGCTCGTCCGGCGTGATTTGTGTCGGCTGAGCTTGGTCTGGGTTAGGCTCTTGAGCAAATTGCTTACAGTTTGCTGATCTAGTTGCCGTTAGCCGATTGTAATAGTCCCCTGGCAGTCCTGAGGAGCGGTGTTTGGTGACGCTGTGGGTGGTTGTCTCAGTTCTTCAAAACAGTCAGATTTTTATAGACTTCGGATAGCAATGTCGAGCCAGTCATAGCGATTGTAACGTTCAGGTGGCCGGCGGTGGTGGGACTTCGACTCAGTTTGCGAGCTGCGCTTCGAGGACGTGACGTCGCCTCTCTTGGCTGGTAAATGGACGGGGGCTAGCAGGCGGCGCATCACCGGCATCATCATCCGGCTCAGGTTCTCTATGCGGCCGTTCGGACTCTGGACGGTTCTAACGCTTTACCGCAATGGTGGCATGGAAAGGCTGCCTCCAGCCGGGTCCCGGCTTGATAAATAGGGCAACGATGGGGCTGGAATTGTGCGAAGAGAAGCGGGCGCTTAGATGTTAAAATTCTCGCATTGAAACGGCCGGAGTCCCTGATGCCACATGCGTCCCGCAGGGTTCCGGCCCCGATGTCATGGCTTCCCAGGCTACCAACTCAGCTGGAGTCACCCGCATCTAAGGTTCCTCAAGCAAAATCAATAGGGGAAGGCTTCAGCCTTCATCACGCTCCTCCCTGTGGCAAAAACGCCGATCAGCCGCCCGGGTACGTTGACTTATGAGGCAAAACTGACGCAAGAACCACTGCCCAAAGTGAATTTTGGGTGGGGCCTCCTTATCAAATTATTGAACAGCCCCAAGCACCCCAATCAGGGTAATAACCCCAGCAGATCTTTGTATTGAACCACCACTAAACTCGATCTCTGGCCGTACCCTTGAGGACAAAGCAGCCATGGTGCTAGATATCAGCGCACTCCTCTGATGAACTCGCGGCCCTCCCCTCACAGCCATTACATGACCCTACTTTGGATACACAAGAACTTACGCCTAATTTTTAAAGAATCTATTCACATTTAACATTAACAAAGAGTAGTCTATTAGTGTTAAAATAGATGTGAAAGGAAGGGCCGCATTAGATTAGCTGAGCGAGAAATTACGGCAGCTCTCCAGCATCAACTGGTCGATTAATCTCCCCCCACTGTCATTGTTGTCAATGTTCACGCAGCAGGAGGCGCCGCTATCGAGTGAGGTAGCGGCGGCCGTGGGTTCAAACAGGCGGTGGTGGGCAGTGGTGGTGGCGGCCGTGGCGCCGGCGGGGAGACGCATTCCGAAGCCGGCAGAGACGGTGGCGTTATGGCTCGAGAGTGGGCAGTAGCGAATGGTGTGTGCGTAGTCCCCCGTAGCCGAGCACAGTGGGCAGACAAATCGACGCAGTACTGGGCAGATGACACGACCTGCCCTGTCCTTCACCTGTCATGGAGGAAAGAATTAATACGCCTGGCAGGATACTCACGGACGCCCCGCCTTACTGGTCGCACTCTGCGGCGGCTTGCTATCCTACCGCAAAAATGCCACGAGTGCTATAAGCTGTAGCAAAGAGGGTCTGCGCCATCACACTTCCATATAGACTAAGTGGCAAAGTACAGAGCCTCCGCATACGGTAAGGCTGATTGATTAAACCCTTTTCATTGCATAACCAAGATTGCGTGGCAACCCTCCCAGAATCATACCTTGTGGCTGGTATACATCTCAAAAGTCTCGTTGTTGTTCCGGCAGAAGACACAAAGATCCATGTTTGCCTCGCTAAGATGACGGATTAGGGGAACTAACTGGCCGAGAAAATTGGTCAGGCGATATAGTAGAGGATTATCCATGGGAATCCCCTGTTCATAGTAGGTTTTTATCCTGCAAGAAAATAAGACGTCCATCAAGGCAAGGGGCGACCGCTGCACCAGCGTGCAGCACCCAAGGGCTTAGAAGCGTTGCACCCGACAAAACTTCCCATTTTGAAAAATGGGTGCTCCTCTTCCTACCTAAAGTTACTCGGGTGTTACTGACCTCCCCAGCAAACTTAGTCGAAAGAAAATGAAGAAAGACACGGAGCAGACAATGCACTATCAACTTGCCGTCCACGATACAAGCTTTACAGCAATAACGCTGCCCTAGGGAGAGTTCAAATTGTGACAACTTGAGGGAGGCGTTGGGCTTCGTAACGCATTCTCTACACTCTTTGAGGGGTGAGCTGACAAGCATGGAGGCCCCGGCTACAAGGAAGCATCGTTCCCTCGCCGCCTCCTTTCGAGTCGCACTTGGTCACGGCGACTGAAACTGGGCGATTGCGCCAGGCATAGTGAGCAAAAATCACTAGATTAATGTCGGCATATCAACTTCACGCCCCTCTCCCCCCGGGTCCCAAAATGAGTCAGCCGACAAGCTCACGGAGGACAGCAGCCTGGATAGCCAGAAGATGCCCCGCCAACGTGCTCAGCCGCACTAGAAACTCCAATGGGCGTACAGACCCACTTAACTAACGCACAGTGGTTGCTGCTACCACGGAAAAAAAGGCTTTATGTTAAACCAACTTAAGGTAGGAGCCTAATCTTGCATTGGGCGCAAACTCATAAAAGGATTGCCACCGAGTGCAAACAGTAGACGGACCTTGCCCAATAAAACGGCCATCACGTGCTAGTCAACACCTTTTGACATGGATAGGGACCCGCACCTACTTGACAATCAAAGTGGCACCAGATGATGTGGAGGAAATTGAGCAAACAGATAACCCAGACCTAAGAAGCTACATGATCCTATGGTTCGTTACTTTACGCACTCGCCCCGCCCTTTGGTGTCACCCCCAGAATTAAAGACCAGAATTCTATACGTCCCTCCGGGGATTGGACCGCTTGGCCTTGTGATCTACCATACACTTTGTACCTTCGCGCTCATCTGCAACGGAAACCCAACAGCCCATATCCATAGGCACCCACCGCCGTCAGGTGAAGGCATGCCCCTCGGCTTTTGCGAACTTGTGGGCCGACACACAGTGCACCTCAAAGCTAACCAAACAACCCCTCTCAGTTGCTTTCTCCAGCCCCGACAATGGCTGAGATAGCCCCGAAAACCTATGTAAGTCGGAACACTTTTTCAGCATCGATTAAATGCCAGCACGGTAGAGACGACAGTCTAGACGGATCACATGTCCGTCCGGAGACGAGGGGAGTAATAAAACCGAAGCGAGGGCAGAGCAGTATTATCCTGCACCGGAACCTTGTAGGGATCCGCTGCCTCGAACTTGAACGAAAACGAAGCTTGATTTAGGCGAGCCGAACGAACTTCTAAAAGCCAGTATTCCTCTGACAGCGACCGCGGTTGCACAACTCAGGTGCCAACCGAGAGGGTAAACTCCCAAACCCGGGGTGTTTTGCCCGACCGGAGTTAAGGTCAGGATTTCGGAGGAACTAAAACACGCAATTGCCTTGACTCGCCATCTGTCCCCCAGTCATCATTGGGGGAACACAGCATATGCCACCTTTTTTAAGTAGTGCGTCTACATTTCCGAAACTAATGATGTTCAAAAATAGTACGCGATCAGCAAACGTGCATCCACAGCGCAATGGGCTCCGTGACAGGCTTCTGCCGAGCAATCTGCAATTCGCATCGCTAGCAGACACAGTGGTTTACTGAAATTCAGCACGCTAGGGATAAAAGCCAACTGCAGCAAACCCACCACCACCCCCTATCTTGCTGATACAACCCAAGCGACTAACTGAAGAAAAACCTCCAACTTTATAAAAAAACAGTAACGTTTTGTCGCTCAAATAGTGATAAACAAAACGACGAAGCCCTCGGAGCGGTAGCACAAACTCAGGTAACTAAGGCTCATATATCAGGAGACTTCGAACGGAACTGCGAATCAAGATTGCTATGCCACACCCATCGACACCCCGAACACGCCAATCTCAAAGTGGTGGAAGGGCCCGAGACAGGTAACCGAGCTTCGACCCTCGTTGACTAGCAGTCCAAGCGTCTACCTTTTCCTGAATAGCAATACAAATCCATGCTACTGGTCGGTTGCAGCCCTCTGAATATGTTCAAACTTCAGGTTGAACTTTATGGTCTGAGGATGTGAGCTAGCCTGCGGATACGATTGTTTGGGGTAATGCTACCCAGACTATAGAAGGCACAGTTTCCAAAATTCTCGGGTAAAAACGCGGAAGCGAACCGTGAGAACGTCCGCGATTACAGATAAACTGATGGAATGCCGGATATCGGTCACTATTCAGCTACCCCAGAAGGGCCGCTTAACTTGATTATCAACTATATGATGCGATTAAACACTCATCCCTGAGGGTCCAAAACACTGAAGAATGTGAAGGTCCGCTGCCCACACGACCGTCAAAGCGGTAAATGGAGAAGCAACATGGACAAGGACAGAGCAAGTCAACGTATTCGAAGTTAATGCGTTACGACATGTGACGCTGAGACTAAGCTAACCTTTCCACTACACAGAATACCAGAAAAAAAAACTCACAGATCACGCCAGCGATTAATTTGTTCCACCGCAAGAGTGTAGCGTTCGCCGTGACCCGGATTTTCTAAAAGAAGTGAAAAACATTGCCACTACATGAGTCGAATAAGGCCGTTTTGACCGTGGACCTAAGTGGACCATAGCTCAGCTTCTTGCACTGACTAAGCATCATCATATGTGCACATATAAATCGTCAGACTACCACCTGTCTCCTGGCTTGAAGGCAGAGTTGCTCTTACGAACGTCTGACTGGGTTGTTCTGCAAGCTTGACACGAGTTGTTTTGCATGAAGCAGATGATTACAGATGGAAAGTGTTACCACAGACCTACTTACGCTGAGAAAAAGTGTTACCCAGGAGCCACAGAGGTTGAGATGCCTGATTGGTATTAGGGCTCACCGACCGGGAAGGCGAGAAAGCGTCCCACAAGAGAGAACCGGCAGGCATAGCTCCGCCGACGAATGAGGATCTACCCTGGGTCTCCGCTTTAACCCGGGTACAATTAGCCAATAAAGAAGCGTCTCCATATGGTGCAATCGCGAGCCCATGCTTGTGCACGCGGAGTGGACACACACGTACGCACCGCAGCCGCCCTTATCGACCAATGAATAAGCAAATCGATGGAAGGGTGCAGGAGACTCTTGAGTCCTTGCGCCTACCGCCGCACTGCGGACTAGCCTAGGCTCCCTGCATTCAACTGGAGCCGTCATGGCACTGTTCCTTTTCATTTGCAATTGTTATTTTGCTTCAAAACACATATTAAATGACAAAAGTAAGCTGTAACAATAGTTAGTGCTAGAGCCCTCGTTTCGTCCGGTGGTTTTAGTATATTCGAACACTTCTAACAATTTCGGCGGCTAACGGTGTCGGACAATTTATTGGGGATTCTTTATTTCGCCTACCTCGTTTCGTTTCGCAACATCCTTATATCCTAAACAATGCAGCTCTGCCGTAGAAGTCGACGTCGATGGGGTTCGCTGTTGGTTACATATGCATTTGATTTCCTACTGCGTTACTGTATTAGCGGAACATGGGATGCACAGCTAGGTGAGAGACGTGTTCAGCCGTTATTCGATAGGACAGGAGGAGTCATGGAGCCCGTCAGACCACTAGATAGCTGGGAAACTAAAGAGTTGAATTGGACAGCTTTTCACAGCAGTAGGTAGCTTGAATTCAGTCATACGAAATTGAGGTTATTTGTTCAAGGGAGAGTAAAGTTCCACCTCGTAAACTCCCGCGCGAGGCTAGTACCGGTACTGATGTACACAAGCTCGTTACGGATTTGGGACCGGTTTGTGCCTAACAGTGGCAAAAAGAAATGTGAGATTGAGTAAGAATTATTTCATACAGATAAGTTACTGGTTCCTATTTAATTTGGAAGGTGGTTTTCGAACCTTCCGATCAGCAGTGGCTCCTGGGTGTTGTTTTGCCATTTTTTTTTTTAGGTTTGAAGGATAATTTAGGCACTGAGTTGAGAGGGCACATTTCCGACAACGGTGTCCACGGTTTGACTCTCCACGCACGGCCCATCGCTTCGCCCGCTCGCATCACCGTCTGGCTCCCCCGCCCTCATAATCGCCCCTCCAGCCATTACCTCCGTTGCTTGGCCCACTGCAAAACCACTCATTTCAGCGAGGAGGTACATTAGCGACTCAGGTGGTGGTTGCTAAAAAAATAAGTGCACATCGTGTCGGCCCACCTACTCTGCGTGAAAAATCAAGGTCTTGTCACGTGAATAATCGAGCCTGTCCTCGCACTTTGTGATTGACTGCCACAGTAATTTTTTTCTATTCAAATTAGTCTAAACGCGATATTAACGAATAGTGGATAAAAAGTTCTTGCATAAACGCAGTAACACCGGGCAAGATAAGAGCTCAGACAAAGCGCATTCCCTCGACATCGATTTTAACGTACATTTACATGCACGGGATATCCAGTATCTGTGGCTTTTACTCCCGTCCTAGTAGCCTTACCGCAGTGGCTAGTGTACCAGCCCAAGGTTAGTAATAATAGTTAGTCCTGCATATACTTTGAGGGAGGCTGGAAAAACTACAAAACGGCATTAATGATAGCCATTTTGATTTCCACAGTTAAGTTGAAAATGCTCGAAATCTAGTTAAGTAAGTGCTTTATTAGAGGTCCATCAGCCATCACGACATTACACACACATTATAAAGCAGGTAATGACCTTAAGTGATAAAATGACAATGGGTAAAAAGACTGTAAGATCGGGTTCCTAGCACTTCAGGCCTGTGCGAGGATCCGCTCAGCCAATCCGGAGAAAAGTAGGGAATTGGCTTAAATCAGCCGGTCGTTTGTAGAACTGCAAAGCACTCGAAATGAGTTAATCAGCTATTTCTAAAATAGGTGCATTTTCCTAATAACTTAGGACTTTATTTGTATTTAGAATCAGATATCGAAAAAACAAGCTGCTATATGCAGCATCGTGAAATTATACTGGTCGTAATATCTGGGGGAATCGTATTGTACCGCAACACCTCTTCTGCCAAATAACATAAGCTTTGTTATTACAGTAACTCTTGACTTTAAATGCAGACACTGGATTCCAAACTTTTGATTCCTCTAACGGAATTTGTTTGTATTTGTGTCTGCAAGCGTAACTTTTTTGTACTGAACTGATTATCCAATAAGTGTGGAGCAATTCTAGTTAGCTTGCATAAGCATGCACAGGAGGGCTTTTCCATTTTTTGGGATAAAGCAAAATCGTTCACGTTATGCAACATGCTCCGCACGCATTTGGGTACAAAAATATCTGCAGCTGATTTCTTTAGCCTGAGTTAGATGATAAGATGCGCTTGAATATTGAAAATAGGTGGGGTGATTTTGTTAGTCGTCGAAAAGCGACACCCACAAGAACAGGAAAAGCCGTAAGGAATCTACCTGATTTAAATTTGCATAGAACATGACTTTATATATATTGTCGATGTTCCCTTATCCGTCTGGAAGGTTGCATATGGGCCATCTCCGTGTATATACTGTCGCTGATGTTCTTGTTAGGTATTATCAATTACTTGGGAGTGAAGTTATATTTCCGATGGGGTGGGATGCTTTTGGTCTTCCTGCGGAGAATGCGGCGATTGATCGCGGTGTTTTGCCTGATGAATGGACTCGCAAGTGTGTGGCAATTAAATTAATGCTGAGTGTTCCTCTACTTAGTGAGTTTAAGCGCTCTTATTTTTTTAAAGGAACATCCAGAATATGCGCAAACAACTTAGGGATGACATGAAATTATCGTTTGATTGGACGCGTGAAATCGCCACCTGCAACCCAAACTATTATAGATGGACTCAGTGGCTATTTATTAAGCTTTTCGAAGCTGGACTGGCGTATAAGCGATTAGCCGAAGTAAACTGGGACCCCGTTGACAAAACGGTTCTTGCAAACGAACTTGTTGATGCTGAAGGGAGATCTTGGCGTTCTGGGGCGCTAGTAGAGAAACGAGCAATGCGCCAATGGTTCTTTAGAACACTGGCGTACTCGGAGGCAAGTCGGCGTGATGCATAGTCGTTTTATAGCATCTCTCTTTTAAGAAAAGTAGTCTTTATATTGGTAACCTAGCTAGCATGGTTATTTTTCTTATGTATGTTGCATTTACATATGCTGTGGATGAGCTATTTGAACCCAAGTGGGAACTACTAGCACATTATTTTCTAGTCACTGAAAGATGGCCTTGGAGAGATTAGGGGTCAACAGTGGCGTGATGTCATCCAAATGCAAGAGGGTTGGATCGGTCCAAACGATGGCTTTGTTGTGGAATTTGATCTAGTCTTTCATTCCACTGACAAGGAGCACCAAGGCGAACGTCTGGCTGTTTTCACCAAACAGCCTGGCCTTGCGGCTGCCGGAGCTATCAGCTTTGTCGCCGTGGGACCCCAGAGCATATTTTGGAATGAACGGTTCCGATTTGTAAGCTTTTAGTAGTTTGTAAAAGGCGTCTTTACAACAAATCAAACATTGCGAGTCATTTGGTCGGTTATTCTCCTTGTTTTGATGTTTGATATGTTTGTGTTTTACAATTGATTACTTACGCTTTTTCTATAAGTGGTGATATGCTTACATTATAGCCCCAAAACATATGTGAAGTTAATGGCTCTCGAAAGCTGGTTGTCACGAGTTCATGCTCATCCCTGGGCAAACTCTCTGTGCAACCTGCCGCATCGCGCCATCCTTGGCCCGAGAGGCTCAACATTAGCGTTAAACACCTCCTCACAGGCACCTACATCCCACTTGTATACGATCCAGAGCTGCATTCCAGCGTCGAGTACGAAACGGTGATCGAGTTAGGTGCGTTTTAACTTCCTGAATGAATAAGTTCAGTTAATAAGTTTGGTTGCATATTATACTTTGAGGCAACTGAAGCTGTTGGGGAGAGTTTGCAGAGCCTTGTGACTGCTTTAGGCACACCCGATATCTGTGACCGCCATAGGGAGTTGAGCCGCTTCCTTGATCTTCCACCACCTGAATGCCAAATTGATCTCACTTCCCCTGCGGAAACCGACAATGAGTTACGAATCAGGATCAAACGGAGCCCTCTACCGGAGGTGAGTGGCAATATTTCTAGTGCTTTTTCCTGGTTGTTGAAGTCAACTGCAATGCCACAATATCGTAAAAAGCTAGGGATTTTCGAAGCACTAAAGTCAGTTCTTTTATTCAGCAACTTTGAGATCCAAATCAGGTTTTTATGATTTGATTACCCGTCCACTTTTAGGCAATTGAATTACCTCCACTCACTTTCTCACTGACAAGAAATTAAGTTAAGTGTTGCAAATGCAGGCGGTTATTTTTTTCCTTGTACTTCCGCAATCCACCTTTAAGATTAATTAGCCTCTTGTTTTGTGGATGGAGTAAGGGCACGTTTGATTGTGGTTGTAGTTTAATGGACTCAATTTGAGGGAGGCGACTGCCCTGGCCGTAAGCAAGTTAAAGGTGAGGTTTTATTAGCCCATTTGTACCTTACGAAACGAATCGGTTAATTAAACTGTGCTTCTTATGTATCGCAGGGCTCCGAATACAGGCTTTATCGCTGTAGTCGGTATCGAAAAGATTGGTCGGTATCAAGGCAGCGGTATTGGGCCACGCCAATTCCTCTTATATCCTGTCCGAACTGCGGGGTGAGTTAACAATTTCGGTCGTCTTTCCTAGCCTTGCGCATCCATTGCGTAACCTCGAAAAAGTGTACTAGACCATATTTATAAAAAATAAAATTGAATAACTTCAGTCAAGTGTTTATTGGTGCTCACAGTGATGTCTCTACAGGCCCAATTTTAATGTTCACAAGTAGGACTCCTTAAATAGTAGGGATTAAATCATTCCATTATTTTGAGAAAACTCTAATCCCGTGGATCTAAACCTTTCTTTAAAGACAGATTTTGTTGGTAATATCTCAAAAGAGGGTTTGACATGTTATAAAACCCCATGTATATGTGAGCATGGACCCCTTCGAGTTTCCAACTGGATTAATCAAAGATGAAACCTTCAAAGCAGACCTTTATTACCGCCAAAATGAGTATATCAGCGTTGTGGCGTACATGCTCGTACCCGCCAGGTGCTGTGATGGAGTACGCGCAAGACACGGGTCTTGATCTTACAGTAAAGAGCACATTTGAGGTCTGTCGCCGTGTCATATTGACCAATCAGGGAAAAGTGAACGAGAATATTTGGGATTTGGGGAGGAAAAAGGGGACTTTTGGAGTATCGGAAAAGGAACGCATTTTTGGGCTTTTAGACTTTCTCAGCATGCTGCTCCCCAAGACTGGGCATTCTTCCACGCCACTCAGTCGATTGCAGAAAATTCCCCAACCGTTTAATTTTCACAGAGAAGCAGTTGGTGAATTATACGAGTATTTTCTAAAACTGCATATGACAACAACTTCATTATACCAAGATACGTTATGCCTGTCGTTTGTTGTAAAAAAATTCGATTATTAGCTGGCTGAATGCTCCCAAAATGTTGTTACAGCTATTTATTTGAATTAAGGTGATGCTTGTTGGTGCGGCTACTCACACCTAACGTACGCAAATTTTTATGTAATGGTATGATTTCCCTTGGGCTCTTTAATTTGTGGTTCTATCCCGCCTTGCCTGATTCGATTTGGTGGTGCTACACAGTCAGTGACAGCTAGGAGGCTTAATCGGTAAGGTAAAGCTCTCACGTATGTCCTGCCAAACAGTACTGTGTATCGGTGCTGCCTGACTGAATTGATATATAATGGAATCATTTTTTCCATCAAGCTTTGTTAATTTGCATTAATCCCATGTTCCTTTCTCCCTCTTGTCTCTCTCGCAGACGAATACGAACATTTGTTGCTGTCTGACAGCCATGCGGTTGTTCAGTGAGCCGAAATATCACTGCTTAACAACTCTTAACTGTATCACGTTAAAACATTATCCGTGTAAGTACATATTTACATATGGATTCGCGGGTCAGAGAAGGAATTTTTAACAAGAAGGTATAATAAAGGATTTGTGATTTCTAACTAGTCACTTTGCGGCCTGAATATTTCCGATCTTCGTGTTATGCACCCACTAGTCTCTTGTCTCGGTGATTGCATGACCTACAGCCATACTCAATCTGGGGTTGTATTTCGGACGCATCACATGCGACAACTCGAGAAGCGTCCTCGAAGCAAACCAGCGTTTCTGATTGATTGCTAAACAGCACTGAGTTTCCTTTTAGTAGAAGTTTCCTCTGAGCTCGCTTGCAATCTAAAACAGTCTCAAAACTGCGGCAGTTTACAACTTTCAAAGCACTAGTTTCTTTTCAGATGGTTCCCGTGCCGGAGGAGGACCTACCAGTCGAATTGCCTCCTCTAAAAGTGCCCCTGAAACGCGGTGATGCCCCTCTAAAGGAGAACACTGAATGGCGTCATACTACTTGCCCACGGTAGACTTTTATTTAGAATGACAATGGCCGACCACCTGAATAGCATTCTCCACGTACTTCACATGGCATCGTCGTGCTTTTAGTGATTGTAGATACTCTATGAGGGAACTGTAATTTATGCATTAAATGGTAGTTAGAATGTCCTGCCTGGAAGTTTAGCTCAAACACAAAATCGGCTAGTAGTGATGTTTTCAGTTATCTCAGTGGGGCAAATTGTCTGTTGATTTGTATACTAACTTCTTCACTTTTATAACAAGCTCTGTATGCAGAATAATTGATTAAAAAAATATTTTACAGTTTAGTGACTACTGAACTCTCACTACAAAGATAGCGTTTTGAAACAATTCCTCATGGTGCACGTTGAAAGGCAGGATTTTTAGCTCAAATGACACAAACCGACTAAGCGTAGACTAGAGACTAGTACAGGTAGGGACGTGTTTTGCCAGAGTCCATGAAAAACTCATATGGGAATAGTGGTTTTGGTTGTCCGGCGCAGACGCAAAATTTGCCTTGGTAACAATTTAGAAATTCGTAATCCATTATGATGCAATTTCGATCCAGGTTAATGTGATAAGGCTATCTGAATGTAACTCTCCACCAATTGTTTTGCCTGTGCGCACATTGTTTTTTAGTCTCAGTGGCAAAAATGGATCAAATATAAAAAGAGCCGTGTTTTTTTACGTTGATAAACTGTTCGAAGACTTTAAAAGTACATGGATTTTTTAGAATTTCACCTCATTTGGGGTATGAACTGTTGGTAAAACACCTCCAACGCCCTGGTTACAAACTGACCGTCTCAAACGACTAATAATAAAAGGATGGCGTTAGGTTTTATTTTATTGGATTTCAGTTGTGGAAGTCCAGCCGAGCGTGAGGTCGACACGTTGGACACTTTCGTCGATTCCTCCTGGTATTATCTTCGTTTCCTCGACCCAACGAACTCTAAGGAGATCTGCTCGCGCGACAACGCGCACAAGCACATTCCTGTGGATATATACATTGGTGGCATCGAACACGGTCAGTCTGGAGCATGTACAGTCTCAGCGTGCAACCCATAGTGGTGTCCAACTCTAACCACTATTGCTCCCTTTAGCCATTCGTCACCTCTTCTACGCGCGCTTTATTGCTCACTTCCTGCATCGCGAGCTTGGCCTGTTGCCTTGTCGGGAGCCGTTTCGACGCTTCCTCCCCGTCGGTCTGGTGATGGGGAGGACTTTCAGGAGTTCAATCACGGGGCAGTACTTCCCTGCGCAGGATATAGACAAAGACAGCAGTGGTAAGCAACCCTATCCGCCGTAGAAGTTGTAGTCTAGAAGGTCATCTGATTGATAACATCTTTTTACTGTCTTCTGTGTTATAAATGTTACCCCGAGTCCACATATAAAGTGCTTATTTTTATTGTTAAGATAGGGAGTGAAAAATGGCTACTACCGATAGGACAACCAAGTAAAACCGTTTGATTTTGTGGTCGTTGGTGATGTTGATTGTTCTACTCTTAAGAATATTGCCTTTTAGCGCTCATTATTTTGTAAAATTACTTAAAAGTGGGTTCAATTCTCGTTCTCGATTGTTAAACTTTTGCACACTGATCGCATCATTTTTTGGGAACATAATTGATTATCTGGCCTCAAGTATACTTGTAAATGCTTTCAGCAATCCAACACTTCTTAAAATTCCTATTCCCAGTCGGAATTGTATTCAGTTGGATGAAACAGCTTTTACGCTAAAGTGGGGTACAAGTGGTAAGCAAACAGCTTCATAGTTTATCCTCCTTAAAAGATAGAACGCAATTATCTTTTTTTCTTTTATTCCAACATTGTTTTAAATGGATATGTGACATGTACAATGGACAGCTTAGTTTAATTGAAACGTTTTTTTATTGTAGTTAGTCGGTCATTCACCCGTCTTACCTTTTTTTCATTGTGAAGGATATCAGACGTGCCGCCCTATTTTACCAGGGCTAATGAGTGTCACGATTGATTGAGAAAAAAAGGGTAATTTATTTATCTCCAAGGCGTTCTCATCTCAGTGCTGTTCTGATGATTTTTTTAGTCGTTAATGCATTGCAATAGCTCCGTGCAAAGTTGATATGGAAATATGATGTTCGAACTGTTTTTGATCCAGCATTCGAGACTTGACGACTAGAATCAGCGTTCAGTAATTACACCTTCATAACCCCAGTTTTTATCATCTATGCTCCTATGTCTAAATGTTTTTGTTGAGTTTTGACTGGCAAGCATAAAACTTTTCTATTTCCTCTGGTTTTATGATCTTTTTTCAAATGTACCCCTTGTACCTGCGTGTGCAACTTCATTAGCGTAGAAAAAGGTTTTATCGTTGGAATTAAGCTTATTTTGGAAGCAAGTCTTAGCTGAAACATAAATCTACTTGTCTTAGTATCTTTATTTGGCTTGAATTATCGTTTTATTTTCAAGATCTTCATTGCTGTAGATAGTTTTACTGAGGCCAAATTCATGAAAAGTAAACATTAGTATTTGTACTGCTAACAGCTGAGGGTGAACCGGTCACTGCTTTTGCGATGGCCTAGTGCAAGGGAAACGCTATGCCTCACTTTAATGACTTTGTCTATCCTACCTTCGGATGTTGGGTAACAAAGTGAATTGCATTCAGGAAACAATTACCGATGCTTCGCTGAAAGAACCATAAGCCAAAAGGAGTGCTTTATTGTTTCCTCAAATTAGTCATAGTGAAATACTGTAAAGCATTTACAAGGCAGAATCAAAAACCGGGATTTGGATAACTAGAAGTGATACTATGTGTGGATCATAGATTCACCAAAATCGTGACCTTGATGAGTCGCCTAGCAAGTTAGAAAGTTGTAGGTTATTTGAGCTCACCATTCTAAAGTGAGGATTTCCAAACTGTTTGATCCCTTGACACTGTAAAACTTCAAAGTGGCATAATACTCTACCGACTTTTATGGGTTAAAAGAGATGTTATCAGTCCTCCCTTTTCGGGAGTTACATCTGTTTATCTGAATCGCAAATGATTTCAGACATTTTAAAAAGCTCAAAATCACCCTCTAAGTACCTATAATGATCTATTTTTTGATAACGGACTATTTTTTATTCAAAATAATCATTTTAAAAGTGCACATTACCAGTCGGCAGCGCAAGTTAGCCACTAACTTCAAAGCACCGCACTCATTGACTGCAGTCTATATTTCATGCGAGATATCATCGGCTTTGCCGCCATCCACAAATATACATACACCCTCAATCACTTGTTCCTCTCATGGACAATTCCATCCAGTTAGATTTCTCTTGGATCTTACTGTTGCACATCCCAACCTGCTTCAGGTCGCTAACTACGCTTCACTTTTCATTCCGTGATAAGCTCGTTATGGTTATTCCTAAGATCCTTCTTTCATCTAGCTGAATTCCAGTTTAGCTAGATTTGTTTTTACAAAACTTGGCGCTTTACCGCGGATACTATCACACACTATCTTCACGTTTAAATGGTGAGCAAGTGGAAATTGTGGTCATAACTAGCCATTTCGTGCATATTTTAGTTCCAATAGAACTGCATATAGATTCATTAATTGGTGGACTAAATCGCTTGGTTCAGTCGTGTATTTGTCGCCGATTCTGTTTTCCCTCCGTAACAAGCCTCGTTTACTACGTAGAGGGAGTTAAAGAAAATGAAATGAGGGCTAGAGAGGGAAAAAAACATTTCCTTGCTCTATTTTTAGTTAAGATGCAAAAAATGCGTGACCGGTAATGAACTACACCGAAATCCACATTTGAGGCGGCTTGACTGAATCGGGACTGCCCTTTGAAACGTAAGTCGCTGATAATATTTCAGTCCGTTTTGCGCTATAAAATCGTATTAGTAGCAGGAAACGTAAACATGGAACGGGACTAGTACGTTTCATCGAATGCCTGTTTTTGTCTGGTTTATTTGGGTGCCTACTCGTGCTTGTTCACGTATTATGGTCACGTTGAATTTAGCACTTATATTACACCCCCATAAATTATGTTTTCCTTACAATTTTGAGTACACTGGTATATTGTTTCGATGCGATTACCCAAATTTATCCTTTGCATTCTGGCTGTTGTTCGGATTTTATCAACCCTTCATACCCGTGTCTCCAAGTATGAGCACACTTATAGCGGCTGTTTCTCTCTCTACGCCGCAGGTAATGCTCGCGCCAAGGCAACA
>NW_020170386.1:1182675-1193140 GCF_000524195.1 Echinococcus granulosus | reverse complement strand
GGCGGTAGTAGAGTCGTGGGAGAAGATGAGCAAGTCAAAGTTGAACGGCGTGGACCCCTCCGAGGTGTTTGCTCGCTACGGCGTCGAGCTCACGCGACTAACTATGCTGGCCAGCGTGGGACCGCACGCCGCCAGACAGTGGAACGAAGGCGAGAGTATGTCTTTTTATCCCTCCTTTCTTCCTTCCCTTCTAGCTATTGTGCTTCGCTTCTTAACATTATTAAAAAGGTCTCTTTGTTCTGAGCACTACTAAGCGATCCTTGAAACTAAGCATTTCACTTGTCCAACTATTTGTTTGGCTTTTGAAGATGCATAATTGCGTAAATGTTTTTTATAAATTTATCAAGTGGAGGGGCTTCTGCCCTTTGAACCCACTTTTAATTTATTCAATAACGAAAGTGAGTTCGCCTAGATTTTACATGTAAATTATTATGTTAGGTTAAATAAATGCTAACAACAGGCACTGCCTCGACAGATTGATGTGACATTTGAATTCCACAACCGAATTTTATTGACACTACTTTAAGGAGCTTCAAGTCACATGCACTGCAATGTTTCCTTGGCTATGCAAATGCTGCTTATTCGTAGTATTACGGGCATTTTGCATAAAGTTAAATTTTAGCTTCCCTTCTGACATTACAGCATTATATTCGAAGCTTTTTTAATGAATTTTAGAAATTCGCTTAACTTGGTTGCTTATCATTCTTGGATTTTCCAAAATCTATGACTGCTAGAAAAGGGAGGATATAGGCTACATGAAATCTGGTTAAGTGGCTTAGACTTTAACAACAATCCATTATTATCTTTTTTTTAACCAACAGGCATTCAAAATGTAGTATTTTTAGTTGATTAAGTAACTAGTGGGCATCTCACGAGCAATGGTGCACTATTACAGAAGCAAGAATGGATGTCACACTTTTAACTGTTTTAACGACGATTTATTCTTCCAAATGATTTACGCTCCTCACAGTGCACTGTTCCATACCAAACACTAATATTACATTCTTTTGTCTTTTCCCCGAAATTATGTCATCCTCATCCACTTGTGCCCGGTGCCAAGTGGCGCACTTTCCTCTAAGATCCATCGGAATTTCTCTGACATTCACTAATTTTTTTTACCGCTAAGAGGTACTTTGCATTAAAAAACACCCTATCGACATGGCTGGAAACGACAACGTGCATTAGCATAATTTGTACACACGAAGACTCCATTCAGTTTGTCTTTTGTTCAGACAGCTTCCTGTTTTCTGGTGGTGGGCAACCGAATGCTCTTTCTTCCTCTTAGTCTTGTCAAACATGTGTCTTTCTTCCAACTACGCATTTAGTCATATTGATTGGGGAGCGTAATGAAAGCGAACTCATGCGTTGCGCATCTAGGGCGTGTCATCACAATGTCTCAGATACGTCTCGAACCTCATTGCTTTGTCTCGTGTTGAATTAAATTGTTAGAGGAAGGACAATTTAAATTCTTCAAAGGCCTAAGTTACGTTCTAATTTCCAGAATAAAATCAGATTAAACCAGATTTTGGTAAATGTTAGTGCCAAAAATTTTGCATTCTCATCAAAAATTTGCAGTGTACCACATTTTGGAAGAAATAGAAGAAAATTACTTTTGGAATCTCGAGTGTTTAGCAGAGAAATAATGCGCTCCCGATTTCAGTACTTCGAGGAGTAAAAAATTGGCAATCTCGGCTTTGGAATTTGATCGGCCAAATCATTGAGTTCTCCAACGATCCCTCCATCCTCTGGCCTTCTGCCGACCGAACCGATTATCTCGTCGCTGATAAGGATTTTCTGCAAACCTACGCACATATTGTTAAACAGGTATTTCTATCCTACCACTGAGGCCTGCTTGAGTGTTCTCTACTTTAAAGTCATCTTACATCCCTACTTAATCTGCTTTTAGGTTTGATTTCGGACTAATCCGCTGGCAAAATACTACCACTACAAACAGCCTTATTTTTGCTATCCATAGAGCTTACGAAAACTAGCTGCGTGAATATCTTTATGTGCTGTTATTTTGCAAGAGCATAATCGCCTAATACAAGCCACTTGTGAATGTTAACAGTTTTCATAAAGTGAGGATCTTAACTTCGAGCTCCCGAGATGGAGGGGGTGGGGTCGCAAAGAAACTGTTAAGCTCTTTTTCTTTGAATCCTTTTCATTATAATCATACTTTTTCTTCTTAGGTTCATCATCACTATGGTGAATCGTTTGTTTTGAGCGCCGTCATTGCGAACCTTCAAAAGTTGACAAGTATCCTTCTCGTAAGTTTTTCCTACGTCTGCTGTTTCGTGATATTTCAAATCAAGCGGTAGCACTAATTCACAATGCCAAAAACAACCGCAAAATATATAGCGACTTCCCACCATACATAGTTTGAGTGACGGCTTTTGAGATCCCTTCTGGGTCATTGACTGTCGAAATGGGAACTGTTTAAAGAAGTGTTTTAGGGAAGTATGATCACGCCTCCGCCTAGTAAACTGACGAAGACGGTGTATAAGGCATTTCGCTTGATCGAACCGCTAGAGCCCATTAGTCACGCTTGCATTTCTTTTGAGCTTTTTGTATCAATATCTTGGCCTCTGCTAGAACGTAGGCTAGTGGAGAGAGTTGATTGATTATAGGCACTGACTTGTTTATTTCTTGGTGTTCGCAATTTTGGTCAATGTCTTTCATTCCTTCTATGCTTCGTATTTTCTCGCACTTTTATTCTCATATTGCGGATCGCTCCCAAGTTCATCCTCAAGTACGCTTTTAATCAACACTTACTATTGTCTTGCAATTGCCGAAGTTGGTCGACTCAATGGCAATCTATTAATGGCCTTTGTTTATGCGTTCCCACTTATTCAACTGTAATAATTAGTAAATCACGTTTGGCATTCTGGGTAATTTTGTGTTTTCATTTAATTGTTGTCCATATTTTAATAATGGAAACGGAAAAGTTGGAGTACAAAATTAAGTTTTTTGCTGACCAGCAATAATAACTTCCTCGAGCTTTGCCACATCTGCCACTTTCACTGACTCACACTTTCCTTCTGGCTAAGTTAGAAACGCTTCAGTCAGCACTTCAACCCTTAAAACGGAGCGGCTTAGTTTTCCGCAATTTTCGTACGCGCCTCTTTGATGCGCCCTTTTTGTCCAACATCTACTGCAACCTCAAAAATCGCACTGTTAGGGTATCATAATACGCTCTCAGTCCCAATTCTTGTTTAGGTGCAAATTTACTGAAGAGCTATGAAATTTGACACCCTGTAGACATGCAGATTATAACCTTCCTCAATAAAGGATATTTCGGTTGTGATATTTCAACTCGTGATCAGATGGCGTTTTGAGTACGCGTATTTACTCTGGTGCTAAGCGAGTTCCATGATTTGTAAATTGGACTGGGAAGTAACTGGACCTTGTTATTTTATCTAAGAATAAACTAAATTAATTGACTTAAAACGGATTTTTAGTTTATATGAAGGAGAGCTTGATATTTGCTCAACAATGCAAAACTATACTTCACATCTGTACTAGATTTAGGAGATTTTTAACGTCACACTTCATATAGTTTTCCCGATGACAGAATCATGTATCTTTTGTTTGCCTTACTTTTTGGTAACATTACCGAGTCGCACCCCTCATGGTTTTCATTCATCAGTTCCTCTCTTCTCCCTTCATAGCGTTCACTTACGTACCGATTATTTGACCAAGGTTAATCGCTCTTCTGTTTAATGGTCAAAACTGTTTATGTAAGCATATCAAAACAAAAACTCAAAAGAGGTCTTGTTGTCTCCCTAGAAGCACTCACGGGTGGGTGAGAGGTGCATGTCAAGTCGGACTTACTTGAAAGCACTTGCCGACCTCATTGTGATGCTGCATCCGCTGGCGCCTCTCTTTACCTGTGAGCTCTGGCGCGGCTTCTCCCTCGCTCTCTGCTCCGCACCGTCAGAGGCTTTGCACTATCTTCAGGCTGCACCCGATTGGCACTACCACCTCGTAGGTATCTTTTCTCTTTTCTTCCCTCTCTGTCCCGACTCCTCAAGCAGGAATCCCCTTTGGACCGTCGGGCACTGGGGGAGAGTATTTGCTTTAAAAGGAAAAGATTCATAACACTCAGACACATAGGACAAATCTCGTAGATTGTGGGGATTTTGTAGCGTGATAAATTAACAACTATTATTACACTCCGAATCTACATTATGGTCGAATGTGATAGGCTTAGTTCAAAGTGGATCAATTTTAGTAATCAAGCCACGCTCTATCAGGTACAGCCTACTTTTCAAAGACAATCGGGAAATCATTTGTCAATATTACTAAGCATTAAAATTGGTTCCAAGTAAAGGGTTTTGAAGAGGCACGGCTAGACAATTTTTTACATTCCAGGACAGGCAGAACGCCTGTGAAAAGTGTTTCTTCTATTAGCAGTCCAGAATGTCATAGATCCATTTGATGTAGCTTTTGTGCTATTCCAAACCGAGGTTCTGTATTTTCACTAGTGCTGTTGATTCAATCCGCGTCCATCGAATAGATTCCAAAGCTATTTAAAATTGCAAATATAAAACGTGTTTAAATGTCTTCGATGTTTTTCTTACTTATCGTTCCAGACCTTCGATCCTTTTTATTTTATTATGCATATAATTTACCAGAAATCCTATCTTCAAGATCTGTTACTTTTTATGCGGCGGAAACATACGTTGATATTCTTTATAAATTGCTGCATCAAATAACCCATGCTTATCGGAAGACACACATTACAACGTATTTGTTTAACTCGACTTAGCCGCTGCATTTTTTTTTCAGCAAAGAGACGTGATGGAACAACGATTTCCTCGAGCAATGGGTCAAGGCTAGAAAAAATGAAACTTTTTGCTCGAATTAGCTACTTTTATTTTATTCAAGGAAGCCTACTCTGTAAACATGCTTTACGATGTCGTTCAATTATACTTGTTTGCAAATGTACTCCCATCACTTGTAACATTGGCACATCGGTGGAGATTCCTGGAAGTAGTTTATTTTCTAATTGCTCTTATGTGATAAGGTAATTGCTGCTAGAGTAAGTCTCACCGGGAAAGTTACTCGCGCTGCTTTGTAATGCCTATGCTACTCCAAACAACTTGGAACGGCATTCGGAGCAACAAGCACCAGATCACGATTGAAGTGTAAAAGCACTCACTGGACATCCTGTGCCGTTTTGGACGAATATTTCAAATATTGTCTGAGAACCCCTGTAATTAAATAAGTGGTCCAATGTATTTCAGTCAACTTCAAGAACCAGTTATTTATCAGTCCGTGAAGATGTCTACCCACCGGGACCAATTGATCGCTGAACAGACGCAATGGCTATTGGGGTAACGCTGCCGTGAAGGTCAGTTTGCAGTAGAAAAGTTGGAGTTGTTTAAATCAATTAATATGGAAATTGAATTAAGGTTTTTTAGTTGGAAGTATTATTCATGGTTTGCAATTCGATGGTTTGGATTCACTGTTTCAGTTTGCCTTCGTCAGAAAGGTTCTGGATCACCGCTTAACTCAGTCATAACCTAGATGTTGTCAGATACCAGGGCAAAAGAAGCTGGACATTCTTAAGATACGTGATCTGAGCTTACGAAAGACTTGTTGAACAGAAGAAGCAACTGTTTAATGCATTTCGAATGAATTTGAAGCATTTGTCAAGAAGAAGCTAATTTATTACTAACTTGGTGATTCATTTGTGTAGGAAGAAACGTAGTCGAGATGACTGATGATGCCAAAGACCTAAAGTGGGATTTGCCTTTTAAGCCAAAAATTTAAAGCCTTATTCTGCCAGTTTTAAATCTGCTATAAGAGAGTAAAGATGGGTCTCTCAAGACCTGAGGAAGCGCAAGAAATATGTACTTGCAGTAGAAAAAGAATGTAGCATCAAAAAGTAGTTAAATTAGAGTCTTTCGTGTCAAAAGCCTTTATCGAGGGATTTCCCAATGTTGATTATAACTTACGGAAGAAACATAGCAACGTTAAAGACTTTTTGAGGTATTACAAGATATGAGTTCCCTTGAGAGTCTCGGGGATTCTAGTCACACCATTATTTATTGCTTCCTCTGCCTGTAAAATAAAAAGATAGAATTTTGGGTTTGTATATTTAGGTTTTTGATGAGAGTACGTCTTTGTTTAATTTTCATACTCATAACTTAAAGAGGATCAGTTTCAAATGCAGTGTTTCAGAACATAAAGAAAAACCATAATTTGGTTCTGGTAAATTAACAGCAGTGCTTCTTCCCCCCAAAACAGATTTTGTGAAATGGTTGAAATGAATGAGTAAATGGGGCTTGATGATATTTACAGACAAAAAATTATTTTAATGCTGCATTTATAATGCCGTGTAGTCTTAATAAGTGATACCGCTCAACTCCAAACACTTCAAAGCAGGACAAAACCCAAATTAAAACAAAATTACAAAATAATATATGCGACTACGGTCCTTTTTGACAAGGCTGACGGCGGAGGGCGTGGGCCACACAGACGCAGCAATCAGGTGGTCTCATCGTCTCCAGCCAATCACCGGGTGAATATGACGTGCACGTGTGCATTCGCGTGCATATACACACGCGAAACTCGGACACTTCAGCGTCAGCTGATGATTTTCACCACGAATGTTCCTTCAGTCGAGGCTGTATTGGACGCACCCACTCGTGGCCTTACTACTTCTACTGTCGCTGGTGGCATTGCCCTGGTGCGTTGGGCATATACACGAGCCGATCGTCCGCCCATCGGGCAAAAATGAGTGTCTACCGGGTTGGCTGCCTATCTTCCTTGGTTGTTTTCTTCTCTTCGCCTGCTGGATGTCAAACTGCATCCTGCTGGGTGGCATCTTCCAAGTCATGGCAGATCCAGGTGTAGTGCGCGTCGCCTATTACTTCATCGGGTCTCAAACTGTCGCCGCACTCATCTACGCAACGCTCAATCTTCCCCCAAGCTTGCTCATTCTCCTTTTCGGTCAGTTTGTCCCCTTTCCTCCTGTTCTCTTTTCTTACCATCCCGTCCTTTAGCCACCACGTGACTCGCATTAAATCAGGCACTGGCACCTACTCAAGCAAAAGTGATATTTGGGGTAAAGGTTATCACCAAACATTAGGAACTGATAACCACTTGTAGTCGTAGTTGTGTCACCAATGTCTAACACCTTCCATATTTCAAAAAAACTTCCGGTTAGATTCTAAAGTCAAAATTGTCCCTTAGGTGGACTTAAAGTAATGTTTGAAGCTTAATTTCGGACGACATAGTAACTGCATATTCATTTTAAAATGCCTGTAGGGTAAATCATTATATTCTAATAATGTGATTTGGCAAATGGCTTTATTCATTCGACATTCGACTATTCTTTTTTAAAAATTCCATAAACACGGTGGAGGCAATGACAGATGATTTTCCTGGCTTTTTTTCAGGCTATCCACTTGATACTATTACGCAACTGTAACTCCGGCCATTTCATTTTTATTGCCTAATGCAAGCCAGCAAGTGGAATCAGCTAATTTTCGAGGATAATACCAGCATGGGCGCAAAACTACTAGCTAATGTTGTGCCGCTCTCCTCATAACTTACCTACCTTGGAAAGAGATCAAATCACCCCGATCTCACGTATGCGGTTTTCGTTTCTCGTTTTTATCAAATCCATCATTTTATTAAACAACTGCCTTTATATTCGGCTGATTTTATAATACAAATGTGGGTAAACAGCAAAATTTCACCCAAGCTAGTCGTCAGAGCGCTTTGAGCTTCGAACAGATGTTATTTAAGTCAATCGAGCAGATACAAATCCGCGTTTTGAGTAATTTAATGGGTCTAGCCAACTTTTTAGTATGGATTACATAGTGTTCGTAAAATTTTGATCAACAGTATTATGATAGTTGCCATAAAAAGTCAGCCGGACCAATGGGCAAACGGTTTTTGATCTCTGACACTCAACAAAAATCTTTCTCTGATTGCACACACCAATTTAAATATAAAATTCACAAGAGTATTACGCTTTACTTCCCAAATGTTTATTCATTTACACTGAATGAGGAATGCATTGCGGAAAAATGATTTTTGCTCCTGCACATTTAGCATGCATACATTTAGTATGCATCCGAGGAATGAAATATGTAAACAGAAGTAAAACCCAAAACTCTTTTCAATTCTTTTGTTTAGCAATCAAACTAATAACTCTTAGATTTTAATAAAACTGCAAAAGCGTCCTTTACTCACGTAATTTCATAAAACAATTGCTCAAATGGTGGAGCAGACTGATTAAGATCAAGTGCTGCTTTTTATTTCAACGTGTTGCTATTTTTCAACAGCTGTATTGCAGATCCTTGATTTGTGTACTACACGGGTTTGAAAATAAGTGGAAGATCGACCCTTTTAAATCACATTCCATTATTTGATTACTGAAAGAGGAATAGTACCTTTCCCTCCGAGGAGATGGTTGTGGCGCCTCGCCTCGTTTAGCGCTTCCTCTCTGGCCTTCATATCCTTCGAACGAACAGATTGATTCGGCAAGGAGCATGTTTATCCGGCAGAGTTAACGGGTATCGGTACAAGTTTAGGGGAGTCTGGGTGCTGAATTCTTCTCTGCCTCGAGGACCAATCGCGACCCCTCCGTCACGAGATTAGAGTTCAGTGAACGCTTCTCAACTAAAAGGTACATTTAAACAACATAAACAATGCGATGACCACTTTCATTAATGAAGTCGAAACCGTCAATACGTAGCATTTAACGCTGATATAAAAAGCTTGATTCTTCCTAACTTGATCAAATAATCAAGCAAAAGCATACCCTGACCCAAGATGCTGAAATAAGGTGCTTCCTGAGAATTGCCTCGATCACCCTCCAGTCATTTCGCCTACTAAAGCAGATAAGTAATTAATGCATGATGATTTAACTGATTAAAAGACCAGGTTTTAACCAGTTTTTATTACGAGTTTCTTAGTTGGCATAAGTGAAATTTATAATTGGAACATATCGAGAGCCAACCTCGTATTCATCAACTGATTGAACCACTTGGGTTCGACCAAATTTCCCAAATTAAACAGGAGAAATTTTGTGGCGGTAAAGCTTGGTTAGAGCCTTAACACCAGTTTTAGGGTAAACTAGAGTAGAACTTCGATGTTATAATTTATTCAGCAACTAGCAGTAAAAAATGAGGATGATACGACTTCAATTTCTTCTTAAAATGGAAGTCTTAGCAGTAATATGAATTTATATAAAAGTAGACAATACCACGACATTTACAACACTTTGTCAAATATTTTCAATTTCCATTTTACGAAAGAATGAAAATGATGGCAATTTACAGACACATTCACATTTATTGGCCGTGTTTCGTCCCTAAACCTCCGACTAGCTGTTATTTTGAATACAATTTTTAAATTAGAATATAGCCATTAGATAACCTACAAGTAGTGCTATATGCAAACTGCATAATCGATATTACTAAACCACTAAGCTATTTAACTCACTCTCGTAATACCATCCCAACTCATCTCAGGAACTGGATTGCGTTACTATGGTGTTGAGACGAATTTTACTTAGGCATAGCCATTGGGAGATTGGAATAATAACTAAAAAATAGAGAGCTTTCACAAGGTGGCCTAAACAAGTATCGATGAGTAAAGTGCTGACGATTCTTAAAGTTACTAAAAAATGGAAAGTCGTCCCATTTACGTACCAACAGTTAAGAACGAAGCACGACTACATTAGTTAAAAATCGCTATAACCTGAGTACTTCACAATCGCATTCGTTTAATTTTGATCAAGACGAGCCATCATTCCTTCAGTCCATTTGTGCCCCTTAGACTAAGTCGCAATCTTACAAGAAGTAGTGTACTCACTCCTAAGCCTTGAGGGTCGGTAGGATTCTTAAAAACCAAAATAATCTCTTAAACAGAACGGGCCAAGTTATGTTCCATTTAGAGATTAATTTCGACTGTCGGTAGTCTATGAAGTGGATTTCAGCAGTAATATTCCACAGTTTTATTTAAAACAAGTACAAACGTGGTAAAAAAATTATTGATTCCTCCATTTACTTCACCTCTCCTGGTGTAAAATCGACCTGTTGAATGATCGGCTTTCCCATATTTTCTTAGCAAACTACACATCACATTGAAACAATAGTTTATCAGAAGTCCATGGTGGATCTCTTGATCGAAATACTGTTAAAAACATTGTATAAGAAACTGTGTCTAACTAGTTTGAGAAAAAGTTCTACTGGCCGCATACATTTGCTTATCAAAACCGTGGGTAAAGAAGGTAAAAATGATCTTTAAATTACCAATATATACTCCCCTTGATTTTGGGGCCATAACTATAGAAATACAAATTGCATCAAGAATTCAAATAGGAACAAACGCTGTTTAATAATTTAGCAAAGGGTGATTATTTCTCCTAACATTTATTTCCTTTTTCGTACCTAAATGAGATTTTAGATAAATTAACCGAACGATATATAAAAAAATTTCTGCG
>NW_020170386.1:1160057-1182575 GCF_000524195.1 Echinococcus granulosus | reverse complement strand
GATATTTTGCAGGAACTTCACTTATCAATTTGATTGCTTTATAAGAACACACCCTATGGCGTGGAAGTCACATAATCAACCACCAGATCTGCTCTTTGAGAAGATAGCACTATTATAGACAACAACTGCATTTAGACTTGTAGGGTAAACTTAAAAAGCACCTTATTTAAGAAGCTATAGTGTAAAGATGGCTGACAGAACGCTATGGTGGAGAAACTAATCACGTCCACGACTATGGCATAGCGCTTGGAAATTGCGTGAGATTAGCTTTAGCCAGCAAGCTTAGTCAATTTAACGTCATCAACCGCCTTTCGGTAGTGATGGCTGGAGTTCTTATTCTTACCTTAAGTTCACAAAGTCAGCAGCAATCACCCAAAGGTTTCTCAAGACTCACCACTTCTTTATTTTGTTCTCTAATTAATCTGCATTTGTTTCGGCCTGCATTCGGTATCTCGCTCCCGTCAGGCCCCGAATTTCACGCATTTAAAATAATTTCTTCAACTTCCTATCAAATTGAGAAGCCCAAGTTCCGCAAAATAAAAAAGGCGCAAATAAATAATAACCACTTGCTCTGAATAAAACTGCAGTAAAGTTGATCCGTCCTTCTATAAAGTATATTTAACAAGTACTGGTTTAATTAAAAGGGACCAGGAATACTATGAATTGCTGATGACGTGACCGTTTGCGAGCATCCTGGCAGCAATTTTGGTTAACGTGCACCACTTTATTAGTGAATTCGTCATTAGAATTTAAGAAAACTAGGCAAGTGCCCCGTGTTGCTTTTTACAACAAGCGGTTGTGTATGTGAAAAATGTGTGTGGTAAGAGAGTATCCTTAGCAGGGTTAAAAATGGCTTTTTTAACAACTCTTCACATAGAAATTTACCAAAGCCTGCTCTACCGACAAGTTTAGGAAAGGTAGGAGCATGACATAGTACAAAATTCAAATTTTTAAGCCTTGCAATGCAGCAATTTTTTGCGAAATTATTAAAGTGGTGTCAAGAGAATATCTGCGAGACTGATGGCAGATAGGCATTTAAACATACTATCCTTTCAAATTGCCTATCATTATTAAGTTATACTATGCAAAGTGCTTATAACGCCCTTCCATTGCCGCTTAACCTAAACTGAATAAGCATAATATCCATGTTTACCTGTATTCATTCGAAATTACAGACAAGGACACAAAATAAATTCACAATTTGACTTAGATAACCGGGATTTTATAGAGACCTGCATTTTGATCTCACGTCTAGGTATGCTCATCACTCAGGACACTTAGTAATTAATTAAAATCCATGCATTTATGCCTGGAATACCAGGTGATGAGGGTTCGTTTAATGATGTGGACATACTGATAACTCTCCCAGATACTTATCCGGTAAGTTATTTTTATTCACACAGGGTCAACTAGTATGAACTCTTACCTGGAAATATTCTGTCTCTTCTCAACTTACCTTGATACATTGTTCTGCAATTTGGCGCTGCTGCATGCCTTTTGTTCCGGTCTTGACTCCTATCTCCGCCTCTCCTGCCGAAGAAGGAATACTGAGACTGTTAGCTTGAAGTCTGGAAGACATGCAACACTTTGGCTTAAAATTAGTTCGCCATGGTTCGTTTCCGGCCTCCTGGCCATTGCTCAACTCGCCGTCAGCGATCGCGGTCTAGCCTACCTTTCGAAAGACTGCCAACGCCAGTTCCTCTCCGCATTTACCAACCAACTAGAGTCTACCTGCATAGTTACTGATCCTAGTTTCCTCATACTGCGCACCTCAGTCGCATACGCGTTGCCCCTCACTGGTTGCCTCATACTCACGGGTCTTCAAGTGCGTTGCCTGCGTCGACTAAGATTCGTCCCACCTGAATACCCTCTAGAATCGAGCACGAATCCACCCATTCCAAGAGACGTCACTCTAGAGACCCTTGCTCCACTCACCGAAACAGTGAAGCCAAACTCCACTGGCGCCATAGAAACAGTTCATGAGTGTCCCAGGCACGGCAGAATCGCTTACGATCCAGAGGCGGTGATGTTTGATGACTTCCGGGGTGGATACCAGGAAAAACGCACTGTTCAGGACAGGTCTAATGTGGTATTGGTGAGCCGGTGGTTACAAACGTACCGCGGGGAGCAACTAGCAGTGGCAGTAAACATGGTCTCGTGCATAGTCGCAGTCGGTGTCTGGTCACCACTCATTCTCTCCAGTCTGGCTTACGGACTTTGCCACACATCAGAGAACTCGCGCTTTATGGAGCAGCCCCTCTACCACATTCCAGGTGTTGACCTGTCCAAGTATCGTCCAGCTCAGTGCTTTATCCAGGTGGCTGCCTCGCGGTTGGCGGACTTCCGGTGGTGGGTGTACGCCAGCATAGGGCTGCTTCTGCCAATAGCTCTTCTTCTAATGGACAGGGGCCTAAGAAGGGCTTGCTGGCGCTCCCTCGGTCTGAGAGCACCCTCACTGGGAAGGAGAAAGACCCTTCAAAGATACGAGATGGCTACGCATAACGCCAATACAGTGATTCCATCCACGTCAAGTGCCGTTTATTAGTCGCAATCCAGTCATTTCCTCTAATCTAACACCATATTTTCTACCCTTGCGTGTATGTTTATTTTAGTGTTGTAAATTAATTTTATTTTATAGTAGCAAATTTACATATTTGTACTACACCTACATTTAAAGGCGCATAAGGTAATATTTCTGTTCAGATGGAACACCTCGTTAAGCATCTTTGCATTCTTTGGTTCATGGGAAATGCAGGTGGCATTCTTTAGAGAGTAATTTTACTGCCTTCATGAGGGCAAAGGAACTTGTATGGCATAAACAAAAACATTACAAAGCTTTCAGATGTATTCCCACTGTGTGCAGACTAACGCAGTTAGGAAGCCACCATCTACCACGCGTAAAACAATTCTAGACGTTGGTTCGCTTAAACCTCAAAGATTGCCATTCGAAACGCAGTTCCTTAAAATGTTTAGTTTCTTAATTTAAACGCTATCTATTGCGCTGGCGATATTCAAGATTAGTTTTTCCGGAGTTGTATCCAATTATGTGGATAGGTTTTAAGCGAAATCATTCCTTTTACCGATGTCTTCAGGACAGAAAATTTTAAGTCAAAAGCAACATTATTGTGCCTAACAAGATAATTAGGAAGTGATATTATCTGGTAGACAGATAGATGTAAAATCAAAAAAATTAAAGGCTCCAAATTAGAAGGATAACTTGATGAAGGTAAACATTTTTTCCTTACACCACAGGCCAACTTAACTGAGATTCTGGGACATTTCAGTAAAGCACATTTCATTTTCAAAAGTGATGCCTTGCTTAAGTGAACGGCTATTTGCTGTGAACATTTCGTATGCCGACCTAAATAAGCCCGAGAACTATCAAGAAGAAATGGATAATTTCTTGTAACGTGTTTCAAATCGCTTCTGTTATTGAACATAAATATTATCTCTTAGCGATGTTAAACAGTCAGACGATGGGAATTGAAACCTCTGTGTGGGCTAAACAAAAGGCCATGACGGACGAAACACCCCCCAGGCCGTCTGACGCTGACTGTGAAATGAATCCGCGTATGAATAACTCAGACTCAGAGGACAGGCAAGATAGGGCAACATTCGAAGTCATGTGACAGTACTACTAGGCTGGAACGTACGCAATGAATGTCCGTCGATGAAAGAAAATGTTAAAGGAATCCAGTGCTGGATGAACCATTCGGTTTTTTTCGCAACAGCTATTATATCCACCCTCTCCCTTGATTGGTCATAAATATCAGTACAGTCACAATGCAGGATGGGCACTGAAAAGTGCCTATTGATCAATTTCCACGACACAAATTGCCCGAAAAATTACGCATACACTGAATAACCCTTGGCTAAGGTGGGTTCCTAGGGTCTATGCGAAAGTGAGAATTTGATTAGTGCCCTAGTAAGAACAAGTACCACAATGGTCCGCTTGCATTAGCATCTAGGTAAAAAATTGGTATTTTATTGGCAATGAAAATGGTTAAATGGGGGATACTACAAGTAAAAACAGCGGTCGGAGATTGGAGCCGGTAAAAAGTGGCATTCCAGCAATGCATAAACAAATATCAGTGGAAGGTTGGTTACATTAATCACCACTGGACAATGCGAGTCCTCCGAACCTATTTTACTGCCTAGCTTTCAGATTATCATAAAAAAGGTGTTAAAATTTTGACACGAAGAAAGTCCGTGCATTAATTCATCAATTACTTAAATTATTACCGAAACAAACGGCTGCTAGAAGACGCGCAAATGTATTATTAGATGGAAAATTTGAGATGAGATAGAAGAGCTGTTAACGAAACAGCTACGTACAGTAGGAGTTCGAAAGCAGAGCAGCGGCGCCAAATATAGTTAGCAAGTCCTCAGGCAAAAAACGAATCCCGAAATAGGGTCAACCCTCAGTCAAAACTCACCACTGGAAGACACTTGGACATGCGAGAGACTGACAACTTAAGTGTCTCGTGCAATTAGCACGGTCACAATCACTTGAAACTCAAAAGCCATCCCAAAGAGGTGGCAGAAGTCGGAGAGACTGATAATCAGGTGAAAAAACCAGTAGATGGCCAAGTACGGAGAGATGACTCCAAAACAGGTATCTACGTTATTCACAGCATCTGTGCAAAGAAATAATTTTCAAGAGCACATTGAGGTGCAGGTAAGACACTTCAATGGTGCCGCCTCAGTCCCAATAGCAGAGGCAAAACGAGATATGTTTGCATCGTACTGCGAACCACATTAATGAAAGCTGGGGCTTGAACAAACTATTCCATCGTATGCATGGTGCTCAATAGACGCGGCACTAGTTAATCACGATCTAGTTCACCCTCTGTCAGATTAGAATACCCGTATCGTTCTATTTAACAAGAACAGCATCCACGGAATATAGTCGGACGAGACCGTATCACACTCCGGATCGGCATTACAGAGCTTTTAAGTAGAACCTGCATACGCCAGCACCCCAAGCTTCCTCTTCGTAACCCTCAATGCCGCTGGATGTCCTCACAGCGGCAAGAGTGGGTGCACAAATGAGGAGTAGCATGTATTCACCGTGACCATTTGCAACCTTCGAAGGTATTCGCTAAACCAGCTAGAAACAGTGAGGAGGTACGATGGATATAGCACCCTAGAAGGAGATTGCCCATTCCTATAATATTGAATCCAGAATGTTCTTTTTTTTGGAAAAAACACGACATGTAGAAAATTTGCATAAATTTAAGAGATAGAAATCTTAAACGCCAACAATGATTCATAACCCACTCAGAAATTTAGACGATTGTTAAGAGCAGATGCTCAACGATGAGGACAGCATTCACTTTACGCCTAGTTGTCAAAAAGTGCTTATCCAGAAACTATGATGTATCCCCATAAAAAAACAAGGGCAACATCACGGCTAAAAACGGTCTTAGATAATCGGCAGTGTTGTAACACGATTCAATTGGCCTAAAAGCATTAACGTACTATGTACAGAAGGTTCAGATGTTAATTCTTATAGAAATTTTCGTGTTGAGGGCTATCAATCGGTTTGATGACTGCCTTGTCTGCCAGACTGACAAGCCAGCCGGGTTCGAGTCCATGAAAGATGCGCCAGGGCTCCTTTCGAATGGAAAGAAGGTCCTTATGCGGACTGGAGGCAATGTCCACCGGAGCGTAGCCGTACTTTTGGGCCAGCCAAACACGTGCATCCGCAATCTCCTCCGGACTAGCCAGATAGCCGCGGTTGGCACTACTTGTGTAGTACTCGAGAGCGTCCTAGTGTGATTGAATTAATTCAATAGCATTGAGTAGTGTCGGAATAATTAAACAATGATATGAATAGAAGAGGCAGCAACTTCAAAATATTGTGAATTACTGCTAAGAATACGGATATTTGCTAAGTTCGTTGATACACTGAGATGACACTGCTACCGTTTAAGAATTATTTTACCGAATTTTAAAGCAGTAAAATTACATACAAATAAACACAATTGGAATACGCCAACGGTACTACTGAAAGCTTGCCATAGGAATTATGTCCCCGTAGATTGATACTAAGCCTATACCTGTGAGTAGAAAAGACTGCAAAGGCTGATGGTAGTATTTATTTCTGCTTTTTAAATGCAGAACGCAATAGAAAAACCAATGGACCAAATAAACTTAGCAACTTTTTTCTTAAAAGTATTTAAAATATAAAACAGTGTCAATGTCTATTCTCAAAAAAGAATTACGGTTCCCCGTGCAGTTAAAACCATTTAAACACGGGTAAGCCACATCCAAAAAAGCTCTTAATAAACCGCAGATAATACTACAATAAAAACGAGCCAGTTTGTGGGTCGGTTCTTAAACACCCCATTTGTTTAAGGCAAACTACGGGCGTGAAAGAATGAATGCTGAAAGAAGAAACACGACAATGATTTACAAGTGGAGGTTTCTTGCCACGCGGTATAGGAAGACCTTTCTCAAAAAAAGCGTAAGGATCAGCCTTGGCAAACACCGAAAGTAGATCGTAGTATCGAGTTGTGATGGCACCTCCGACCCTCTCCACGGCTGCAATAACTAATTCACTGGCGTACTGCACTTCAATATTTACCGGAGTCACGAACGCATCCACGCCCTAAGAGGTAAGAGAAAAATGGCCTTTGAGACTCACCTCTTCCGTCAAGTGAAATCCGTAGTGCCGCTCATTGTCTGCATCCAAGTGGAAGAGGCCAGTGTTACATATTGTCGATATATCGATTGGGTGATTGGGATCAATACGAGACAAATCAATCAAGCGCTGCAGGTCGAGAAGTGAAAGACGAGCCAAAGGGCGTCGAGACCTTAGAGAAGAGATTTTATGAGTAAAACGAAGGCAAATACAAGTGATTTTCGTTGTAAGGCTCCTTGGGTACAGTTATATAGAACGGTGTTCGATCTCTAAGAGTGCCAAGAGGTTGCCAGCACTGAAACTGACTCATGCCTCGGTGACCGAGACCACGCTTCTTACGTTGAAGCCCATGGTATTTCTAAATAAGACGTCATTATTAAGCCAAATAACAAGTAACAGAACTGAGAACATCGATACACATGCAGAATACTTAGTGCTATTAGAATGGTAGCCAAAAATATTGGTGATCATCGATCAGTGACAAGAAAAAAGGGGCACATACATTCCATCAAAGATTTGTCTAATAAATCTGTTTCAGTAACGTGTTGATAAAGTATTCGAACGTAATAACAATACAGATCAGAAATTACTGCAGTAGAGAAAATAGATTTTAGTGCAGATGAATCCACACCAAAGAATCATTATAAATCCAGGAGAAAAAGAACCTAACGACAGTGATATTTAACAGTTCGAGAACACTTTACCAGAACCGCAACACTAAACAAACCGTCCATTTGGCTACAACAAACACTTAAATTAAGAAAAGATATCACTCATCTATTGACAACTCAAATACGTAGGAGAAGTGAGTGTCAAATATAATGAAGGAGGTAATGAGGTGCAAAAACACGTGAGATTGACAACATGAAGACAGTAGATGACCAGAATCTATTGATTATTGGCGCCGAAATACATTTCACTACCAGTAACCCACGGGTAATTTGCTGTAAGGAAGATCCTTAACGTTATAGGCGGAAACCCTCGGATAATTCCGAAGCGCAAGTAAAGCCTTCTCGACACCTGCCATAATTACTAGTTATTCAAAGCCACCAAAACTCTAGCAGCAACTACTGTTTACCAATTGGTTCAAGGCATTCAAAACTGCTACATAATTTTAAGAAACAGACTAAGCAAATAAGTGCGAGTTTGTGATGATTGATAAGCGTGTCACAAAACCCTTATTATCGTCATCTGATTCAGCTACACATGCTTGACATATTGGAAAGACTACAAATGCGCGACTCCTAACAACGAATGTGTAATACATTGGTTGTTTAATTCTACTTTCTGGTAAAGGGTCAACCTGTTTCTTAGCCATTGTACCTTCGCCGGGTAGGTTGGCCTCCGGCCCTCGACAGTAGCCTTAGCCTCTGCCGTTTTGACTATATATACATTCTGCCCCAGCACTGCCTCATTTCGTCCTCAGGGAAGCCTAGGAACGCTGCAAATGCATGCTTTTGCAAAGATTAATCCACTTCATGTTTTGACATAACTTCTAGAACAGGTTAAACTGCGTATCTGCACCTTGAAACCAGTACGACAGGGCTTAGGGCCGCTGGCAGGAGGCCAGTCGGCTTGGAGGAGCCCCAACCGGTCTACCACCAGGACAGGCAAGCAAATAATTAAAGCGTTGCAGACACTTAGACCAGCTTGGAGGTGAACACTCCCAACACTCCACGACAGCAAAACCCCAAATACCCAAACGGCCCCACCAAACCCCACTCGCGCATCCAAACTCCCCTAGGAAAGAGGTCCCACCCCACCTTACAGTCTAACTACTTCAATGTAAACCGCCTCTTTCGTGGCAGACTTTATTACGAATCCTTCCATTAAAAATAGTTAAAAAACATTCAATTTCACACTCCGACGTCTGATGCTCCATACTCGCTTGGCAGTTGCGAGAGCGTATGGGATTCACTGGGACAGCTACCACCTCGTAAGATTGCCGCAGCCCTAGTCTGAACCAAAAGTGTGCTCAAACTCATCAGCAGGAATTGAGCAGCTTCATCGTACCTTCCAAACAGGCGAAGAGTGGCCTTCAGCTCGGCGACAATAGCACCCAGCGCCTCAATTTGCTTCCTTCCCATAGTCGCCGGATCTAGATGAGGCTTTAACTGTCCAAGCAGGTGAAGTTTAAATTTGAGCGGTACATGAAATCCATTGCTGTTATCGCTCATGGAGAGGAGGTCGAGCACGGTGTGAGTTATTACCTCAGCGTTATTGGCATTGAGTTGGCAATGCAGTTCAGAGTATCGAGATATGAATGCAAATTCGGGAGAGACGACCAGCGGTGTGAGCCAGGGTTGTGTTCGCTGAGAAGCTGGACCTCGATTCTCGCCACTGGAGAGGCATGTTACTATGCTGGCCACCTCTTTTACTACCTTCCAGGGATCCACATCAGCACATTTATTCGACATGCTGTATGAGAGGGTTCGAGTGACTATGTGAGCAATCAGCTGCACATCCTGGGCAACTATAGCCCATCCTAGAGCTGAGCAGATGGCAGGTGTATTGATGGTGACGAGGGAAGGATGTGAGTGAGACAACCGCATGCGCGTTTTGGTACGTGCAATCTCGCCAACGACCCCGTGAAGCTGATGTTTCTTTGCCAGCTGAATCAACTAAGGAGGCATAGGAATAGGCGCATAAGTCGTTATGCAAACCACAGTAGAAATTGGACCATAATGGACCATATCAATGCGTACGTTTTGAGTGAGATGGTTGGTGGTCGGCTTGGTCCGCTGCAAAAGCGAGACCTGGACGGCCCGAGCAGTAGGTTGCAGTGTCGTACAGTGATCCAAATAGCCCAAGGCCACACTAAGCAGGCTTGCATCCGCAGCCAGATTCTCTGCGTATCTCATCAAGAAAAAGTCAGGCATGGATGAGACTAAATGTACCGTTCTGGACCCTTTCCCACTCAAATCTTCGTTGAAGGAATAAAAAAGCAAGAATGTTATTCGACTTACAAGCCCAAGACCCCAAACCCAGAATAGGATGCATAAGAGAAAAACTGAGGCATCGAAATAACAAATCAAGCATTTGATTACCGCCGTCAGCACTTTCAGGTTTCAAATTGAGGTGCTCTGAGGAGCACCGAGCCGAATCGATACCATTAAAGCAATCTGGAAGAAGATGTTTCACGAGATTGGCGAAGTGGGCAACCATCCACCAGTTATTAAATTTTTCACTCAGTGTAAACACCACGGAAAGAATGTCTTCAGCAAATATATGCTTGATCACCTCATCTATAACCTAAAAATTAAAAACACGACCAATTATTTGTGACCTTAGAAAAATGGGCCAATTTGAAGTCAAACTGAAAACAGAAATTATTTTACCACTAAACTACTCAGAATTAGCTATAAACAAAATTTATGGTGAATTTGAAGAGAAAAACTGTATTTGTACATACAATATGATGCCTTACTGTAGAGAAAGAGTGTGCTTCCGAATGATGGCTTAAAACAATTTCGAAGTTGGACATAAAGTGCTCTAGCACGGCGAAAAGAGATGAATGGTCCACAAAGTGATGAGTGTAAAAAAGCCACCCGACGAATTGGAAGTACCAATCTCCACATGCGTCCACCACTCGCGGATCGTTCCAACAGTCATTACGACCGGCCAAAATCGAAAGAATTAGAATGAGGTATTCCGTATCGATGTCATCTGATCGTGAATTATTTCGCGTCTCCTCTATCAGACGAACATTACAGACACTTTGCCAGTGATGCCACGCTTTCTCAAAACAACCTCCCTTCTGCCAGGTTGCTAAAGTTAGAGGATAACGTAAGCGCAAGAAACACAACATACCGTCCACAACAATGGAATTTAAGTCCTCAAGCGGCATTGAGACCAAAAGCTGACGAATATCCCGGAAAAGGCCAGAGTTGGCCTTATGATGTGACGCCAACAAAGCGGACACTTCCATTGGCCGCACTTGTGATGTTAATGACAAGGCAGTTGACCAAAATACCCGCTCAGAATCATTAGTGAGTTTAAGTAAACCTCCTTTAGAGTGGGATTTTTCAAGTAGATTGCGAGCCACGTTGATGGCTTCTTGAGATTGGACAAAGTACCAGTCAGATAAGGCTGAGGTAAGCTTGCCTGGAGTGAGACTCTTAAGGAATTGGAGCGGGTACACAGATACACACATAGAGAAAACAAAGATAATAAAGACAAGGGAACCCATACCTGCAAAATTACGACCTCAGATAAATGCCATAATAATTCGAAGGTTTTAACAAGATCTCCATCGGCAGTCAGCGACACAAGTTTTTCAGCTGGCAGATTATCACAAACACCTAATTAATAAGTCAACCACACAGAAGCAATTAACTGAGAAATCCATAGATCTCCTGGTAACACATAGCTAGTAACGCTCGATATTGATGGCTCAAGCGCAAAAGACTGAAGATATGCATGTTTAAGAGACCTACTCTGGTGGATCTTTGCACACTTGAGAGACTCGAAAAATATCTGAATGTGAAGAAGAAAGCAAAAACCAACCATAAGATGCTCGAATAAGCCTTAGCATAAACGCGTTCTTTTTGGCTGATGCAAAAGGCTGAACTTCATACAATGTAGCATCAAGGCTAGATCCTAGAGAACTTTGAAAAACGGTAATCTTCTGCGAAGATGACCATGCAAAACTCAATGGACCCTGTAGAGCAACGGTACATAGATCACCCGTCATCCCAGAAGGCATCCGCACACTAGTTTTAAATTCGTAAGGTCACCGTGATAGGAATAAACAGAACCCAGTGAAAATACTGCATTAATTTGTGTGATACTAAGAGCATACTCCCAAAATAATAGGTTGCTATAACGGGTTACTACGCGAAATATGGAGGATGATAGCTAAGAGCCAATTCTTACAAATTATTGGCAATAAAATATCAAACAGAAACTAAAGACCAAGGTAAGAGAATCCAATTTTTAAAGGAAAGGTTTTAGTTCAAAGAGATCATTCTGCGAAATAGAATTCATTTGCAAGGAAGTAGATTAGGCTTATCCGTAAAATATTTAAAACTAGGCCTAAGTAAACTTGTTTCATAAAGTTTAATGCATGCATTTGACTACACTTTTTAAGCATACTTGTCAGATTCCTAGGTCTAAATTTCTGGCGACAAAAGAAAATAGCAAACAATTCATTATTCTGATGCCAAGGGATTTTATTTTATCTGATCTTAAAGTACCTGCCTAATTTCCATGCTTCTCCGTGCGGTTGCTGCGTTTAGCTATCGTGCATTGTATTCGGCATGACTGACAAATTTGGCCCTTCTATTGCTGTAAAACAGCATGGTCTTTCGTTTATCCCTTCTGCCCCACAAAAATGGGATGTCGATATTTTCATCAGCGAGTTCCAAGTCGTCGTCACATCATTTACTCCAGAGACTATTGAGTTTGATATGATTAGTATTGATTGCACGTTTGCTAATTCCATTCGCCGGATTCTTGTCTCTGAGGTGCCTTCATTCGCCATCGATCGGGTGTATTTATATCAAAATACGTCTGTTATTGCGGACGAGACATTCTGTCACCGCTTAGGCTTAGTACCGTTAAATGTGGACCCTGATAAAATGAGTTTTTGCTCAACTGATTTGCCTGATACCGACGACCTAAGTGGATTCGATCCGAATAGTCATCTGATATTCGATTTGAACGTAAAGGCTGCAAGACCCTCCTCCGAAGGAAATAGCGATAGCCAACCCAAGGAAAGCTTTCAATCTTTCCCTCTGTACAGGTAGGTCATGTGTGAGGTTGAACATGCATGCTTATTTTTTTGTGTCCCTATCATAATGCTCGATATTCTTAAGTGTGTTTGAATTTTGTTTCTGGACTGTGCATAAAGTCAAATTTTAGTTCGAGCCTCACTTGGGTACCGTTACCTGGCCAAGAAGATGCCTTTAAAAATGAGGGTGCAAGTTATCCTGCTCCTGTTAGTAGAAAAGTTCTGCTCAATAAATTGGGACCTGGTGACGAAATAATGGCCCGATGTCTAGCCGTTAAAGGTGTGGGTCGTGACCACGCCAAGTTTTCTCCCGTTTCGGCCGCCTTCTACAAGCTTTTGCCGTCGATCGAAATTAATGGAGTAGTGCGTGGTGATCTTGCAAAAAAGTTGCAGAGAAGTTTTGCTAAAGGAGTTATTGATGTAAGAGTGCATTATTGCTTATTATTTTGTCACTGCACACAGTCATGCCTTGTTTTTTTTGAAGGGTAATTGTAATCTGGAAATCCACGAACCAATATTTTAAATGATTTTCAGGTGGATCCTCGAACACAAGTAGCAAGTGTGGCGGACGCACGGTTGGACAATGGATCTAGAGAGCACTTAAGACATCCGGACTTGGCCAGCATAGTGCACGTCTTCCTCAATCCACGCCACTTCATTTTTACAGTGGAAAGCATTGCTCCCGGTTATCGTCCACCAGATACGCTTGTCAAATCTGCCATCGATGTGATGCTTTCGAAATGTGCGCACTATCTTACCATTGTGGGAAAGCCGGGCTTTGCTGCTAGTCCACTGAGTGATCCGAATGTGGAGATTGGCGGGGGAGAATTACCCGTACATTATCTTACTTTTTATGTAGATAAGTATGGAGGCTTAGCATTTCAAGCCTCAGTTTGGGCTTTCATTGCGTTTATCTTGAAATTGGGGGCATTAAAAACCCTACTTTCACGCTAAGTATTCACATCTGAAATGCCACTGTTTCACTTTTTCGGAAGCAAATCTTAAAAAATATGGCCTTTATGCTCATGACATGTTCGAATATTTATTCATAAGATTCTGCTCTCGTAAGTGTCGTGTTGCGCTTATTTAATGTTCTGACCATGAATGATGCGGTGAGCAGCCTGCTTTTTCCGTTCGACAGGGTGAGGAAGCCGCGAAAACTTCACTAAATGGGCGCGCAGTCGGCCTAGATGTCGCTTTTGTCTCGAATGATTTGCGCAGGGCGACCTTCCGTTTCACGGGGGAAGATCACACTCTCGGGGCTCCTCTTCGCTACTGCATTCTCCGTAGGTAATTGAAGTAGCTGAATAGTTTATTCAGGGTCATTTTACAGAAAACAATCACGTTAAAATGTTATCCCGCAACATTGCAGCAGATTCTGTTATGCGCACAGAATGCAATGGGATGCTCTGCTGCGCCATGCTTCAAATTATGCCTAGTTTTATTTGTTCTAGCCAGTTATTTTCCGATACCATTTATTTTGAGGCCAGCCAGAGCTTGGTTCGATTTGTGCCAGTCCTAGGCTGTGCCGGGTGTGTCCAACTCCGGTCGTCACGCACATGCTTCTGCGTAGAGAAACGTTATTTGACAGATGAAGTGTTTTTCAACGGTGTAGAACATGGACACCATTATGTCGAGTTATTTACTCAAAATCAGCACGTTTCATGATGCTAACAGATATTTTCGAATTTAGTGAATGGTTTTACGTAACTGTAGTTGATAAACCTTGGGTAAGTTAGATAATGGATTATCGTCCTTTTCCCCTGAATTCCTGTGGGAACAGCCATTTGTCGACACTGATTGTAAGTTTATTTTAGGTGGTATGGAGAAAATTGTCATACATTTAATCACAAGTCATTTTTTGTCTGTATTTCGGGTCTAATCCAGCTGGCCTGTCCAATAGCCACAACTTAAATGTTAAAACAGCAAATGCGAAGACGTTTTTCGCCACACCATCCTTCGACTGTGTTCGCACTTTTCACTCTTTTAGTGAGGCAGTGAAGCTTTGTGGATACTGCCAGCCTCATCCGTTGGAGGACTCGATAACTTTCGAAATTCAGAGCCGAGGTATTTGCCTGTTCGCAGCGCCTCATTATTTACTGGGAATGTTTTTACCTATTTGTCACAACTTTTCTTTCATAGACGAAATGGCAGTGACTATTCTCCGAAATGGCTTATACTGCCTTCGTGCATGTTTTGAACACATCAAACGTAAATTCAAATCAGCAATGAAAAAGGCGCAGAAGCAGGCTTCCAAATCTACACCTGACTGAATTGTTTGCCAAAATTTTGTACAGCTTTTGCAACTTTAATATGTATCTGCGTCATGCTTTGAAAGTTTTTATCTTTTTGATTGGGGCCATTAAGTTTTTAAAGCTTGTTTTTCCCCTAGTTTTGGTTATATTTTATCTTTAAGAACATTTACTGTCGACTACGGTAATGCTTCGCACTTATCCACATCACTGCGGGTACTCTACATGAGGTTACGTTCCCTTTAAGTGCTTTTCTTAAGGACGCTAATATGAAATTCAGAGGGAGCGAAGGTGCTTCCCTATCAGGGTAAATGTTTGAGTTAAGTTATGCTTGAGATTTCCTTTTTACAGGCGGGAATATCAGACGCTACGAATCCAGAGTTTCCTATTCCGAAAGTGGCGGTGGTTCTCGCTCGAAATTAACTGCTTCATTTGCAGATTCCAAAGTGTTCAGCGTTTTGAGCACAACCTGAGCTTGTATGAAGAAGGGGTGATATAATGAATGAGACGCTACTTGTTTGCCTAATCATAATTAATTTTACCTGATTAGAGTAATGCGGTGCGGGAAAAATCAAGGGCGATATTTGTAAGTTCAATGGACGGAGGTGACAAGTCTGAATAATTGCTTTCGCGTATGCGAGGGGTGTAAGCTCGCACAATCTGCTTTTCACAACGGATCAGCTAATTGGAAGGGACGTAAACAGTTTCAACATAATACACTTCTAATCTGACAGGAAGCAATGCTTCCGATTCTTACACTGCTTTTTGTTCCTCGGATGTGCGAGAAATTTTCCCTCCCGACAGGCTTAGTAACAAGTAAAAGCCGTTAGTTGGCGTTTACCATGACGTCAGAAGCTCTCATTTCGATTGATGGACCCCATCATGGGTAAGACTGTTTTATTTACACTGCGCCTAGATGACCCAGATTGTCGTTTCAAAATACATCACTTTTGATGATTGCAAAACAGGGTAGGAATGGAGAAGCTTCAAATACAGGTTACCACTTAACGTAGCAAATACATTCTTCTTCAGGCATGCTCAATGCAGATGCATGATTTGATTTGCGATCAAATACCACAAAATTGTGCATCCTACTTGACAGACAGGACGATTCATCATCAGCAGTTTTGGTGATTGATTCGTGTGAAGGAGTTGCTTTGTGTCACTATGTAATCCTCTGGACATCGAAAACGTGTGAAGTTTTGGGCATAGATTTACAAGCACAATTAACAAATTTTGCTGCTGAAAAGCACAATACAATTTTGTGAATACGAAGGCAAAGGGATAGTGCAAATTCCAATTTACAAAGCAGCAGCCACTCCAGCTAAAACACATCTATTCCAAATATTTGAAATCATTGAAGACACACTCGAATCCGAAGCATAACTAGTCATCAGTGCTTTTACTTGGAATTAAACTCAATATTAACTCCTCTCCGAAAGCTTGTTCGGCATTCATTTAGTAGGGTGTTACGTAACTTGGGTTGCCTTTTTGGACATGAAGTGACAATTTGTCATTGTTGAAGTGCGGCAAAGTACATTCGGTACCGTCAAAAAACCAATAAATTCTCGCAAATTTTATTCGAGGTTCTGGAATTGGGTAAATTTAAAAAGCGCATCATTAAACGTTTAACAGTTTAATGCATAAAGAAGCGATCCTTGACCGGCAGAATGTGACGAACCTAAACGCTTCTGGTAGCGCTTTTATCCGTACATTGTTGCCACTTCGAGTCTTTCATTGTGATAGGAGGTTGCTCACCATGTCCAGTAATAGCCACCGTAGTATTTTACTTGTGATTTCTTGTTAAATGACCAAATGTGACATTTGCGTCAATAGCTTTCATCTTTGCGCTTTGAACTACGATAGCCATTGCGATAAGGGCGTAGTAAAGTAGTAATTTTGGTGAATATTAATTTGAAACCAAATGGTCTTAATCATTACGTGCGTGCTGTATAGGAATCAAAAATATCAAACCACTACTTCAAGAAAATGACATCAAATAGCCCTTAAAGCAAGATACTAAATGCTAAACTCGTATAAATACATGGAAGAAGATCCGTACCATTAGAAGAAATATTAGAGCACAGATTTCCATCAAAATATGCTATAATACTAGTGGTACCACGACGCTTCTGGATGGCTGCACCAACTAGTGGATGAATGAAATTAATCTCAGCCTCTAACGTGAAATTATGCTTGTATGATCTGTTAAAGCCTTCTGAGTTTATCCTATTGAATTCATTTGCTTTTCGAATAAGATTTTAGCAAGCCACCGCTACTTGACTGAACACATCCGCTTAAATTACAGCTTGTGACTGGTTTCCAAACTGAATTTTCGCGGAGTTTACGTATTACTTTTAGCTTCCAGTCACTGATATAATCAACGAATATAAAAATACAGATGTGTGCCTCACAAAAGCTCCATTAAGTCGAAAATTTAGAGCAAATTGTCGTGTATCCTCCCTTAAACATCCTACCGCTTCAAATCCGACCAGTCACCCCCAATTCATCCATTCATCCTCGGGGTCACTACGGTACTTAAGTGCGTATAAGACTGGCTCTTCGTCATACTGCCTTGGAAATATGCTAAATGAACCTCTTTACTGTTTACTCCAAATAAGGTTCATGGTACGGACCAGGTTACGTAAGATACGTGGTGTTTTTGGACCTAGGTTTGTTTACGATTTTAGATTCAGTGCAAACTCGAAGTGCAAATATTTTAAAAAATATTAAAATTCAAGCACAATTCATCATGATCGACAGGCACCAAGAACGGAATAGCATGCAAATTAAAAATGAAAGTTTGGGTGATTTTGGGCAATGGAACATAATTGGGTACATAAAAGGTTTGGAGGAATTAAACGCCAAACGTAGTATCAAAGAAAATAGTTTGTCTAGTTAGACGGGAGTCTGATCATCATAGTCTTTGAAAGACGTCGCGTCCGATGCAGTGCTTTCGTCCAGAGTTCTGAGAGTGGAATTCGTCTTCTTTACCTTTCTGCCAACGCTTGGGCAACAGCGTCGTCTACAATCTACACTGCGACCCAGACCGCAGTTAATAAGGCACTCTTCCGGTAGCTCTTGTACCGTCGCAAGCTAAATGAAAGAAACAGCTTTTATTAATACAAGAGTGCTCAGTGGTCCATTTTAAAGCCACTAAACCTCATTATGAAGTGATCCACTGGTTCATTTACGATACTGATTTTTGCAGACCATTAGTATCAAATTTGTGCAGAAATAGGAGGTTGTGTAATGTTTAAAAAAGTTGGCTAATTTCAAAATGTCTCATGCCATGAGGTAAAATGCGTGATTTGGGTAATGGTAACTTATCCATTTTAGAAGTTTAAAAGAATTTTTAAACTCTCAAATCGTACCACATAGTCACTGATCTATAAGAGAAGTTGAACTAAAAATCATAAATAATTCTTGTTAACAAGTGTACTTCACTGGATTTGAATTACCAGAGTCAAAATACATACCAACACCCAGCAAGCTGCAAGTCATCTGAGTCCTCAAGCTCACTGTTATGACAGGAACTCTGGCCCACACCGCAAACCGAGATTCGACTACCATATTTTACAGTACTGGGGATCTAAGTAACATTGAACTTGAGGCTTCATGAATTATCTCTCCAGGATGCCACTTTAATTACTCTTTGGGAAACGACAAATTCGCTACTTTGTGTGCGAAGCGACAGAAGAGCATTGGAAACTTAGGCTCGTAGGTGGCAATAACACTACAATTAATGCGGTCAATTACGCGTACAGGTGATTCAAAATCCTGATCGCCACTCCAAAGTACTATCACATCAAATGCATCAAGACAGGACAGGCTGTAACAACTTAGTACTCAAAATATGGTATATAAAGTAGCCAGTAATTTCACGTAACTAATTTACCGTCCTTTTTGGATGGACAGATTTACAAGACACTGCAGCTTGATTCGGGAACCAGTCGCCAAATTGGAAAAAAAAGATTAAAATTTTATGGCAGCCCCCAAAACAATACCATCTACAACAAGCTGTTAGAGCTTAAAGCATGCTAAACAGATTCCCATTGACTTATCATAAAGACCAAAATAAACGAAGTTTAGAAATAAACATTGAAATAACACCCTCTGGAGGACACAGCAAGTGGCTTGAAGAGTTAACCCGTCTGCGACAAGTAAAGGACTCACTTACGATGATTCCGTCTCTTCACACAAATAACATTAGTAAACTTCTCCCGACTGCTCCCTATGTAGGATTAATACCATCCTAGGTTGATGTGCGCGAACCCAAGATTGGGACTTGTCCCTAAATCCCCGCTCCATAAAATCCGCATCGCACAAATTACTTAAGTCTACTTGCAGGCTCTGCGAACATGTCTGAAACCGTGCCACAAATGTATAGTAATTTAGTTTCTGAAGGTTATCGTGCAGAAAAAAAGGGTAGAAAGGAGAAGCGCGAGAAAGAGCAAAGAGAGTAAGGAGAAGTATACAAATACACAAATGAGTAAGGGAGTGAGGTTGGAGTAAAAGTAAACGCAGCGAGGAAATTGGGCGAAGGTTGAGCTAATATAGAGGTTTCTATTCGCACGGATTGGAAGGGTGACAAGGACCTGGAAACGCGGCGATTGCACATTATTAAGAAAGAACATCTGCTCAAGTGAAAATATCCCCGAAATGGGTAAGTAGTAGGGAAGACATCCAGAAACTGGTGGAGTGTGGAAGGGAGAAGGCGGGAGAGGCAGTAAATGTGCTAAAAGTAGTTGTTTTTAGTGGATGTGTGAACAGAGGGCTCGTTCTGTGCCTGGAGCCGGTTCAACTCAATGGGACTGGTTTTCTGTGTGCTATCAGCAACCGCATTTGCGAGATTGGTAGTGGTGAAGACAGGGACATCGTTTTTGGAGGTCTGGAGGAGGACAGGCACAGGTGAGGTGTTGACATTGGCGTGAGCATCATTCCCTGAGGCACCCACATCGGGCAGCTGTGGGCAGCAGGAGTCGGAGCAGCATTTCTGATTCGGTCCACAGTCGTAGAGACAGGTCTCGGGATTTTGCTCTATATTCTGAAGGTGTGCAGGGGAAAGGCATTAAGACGGATGCAAATCAATGCAAGAGTGTACAGGATATATTTGATTCGGGGGATGAAGGAGAGGGAAGGGGAGGAAGGGAAAACGCGAGCAGAAACACAAGCACTAATCACTTTACAGTATAAAAAATATTGCATTTGAAAAAGAGTCCATAACACGCAAAAATAAACACTCTTTTGAAGGTAGAAGGCTCAAACAAGAAAATTTCTCAAGAAAAGACAAATTCGGCACAAATTACACGCTGTAACATGGCAACAGACGGCGGTAATAGAATAGTCTGATAAGGTTACGACTACTATAGAAATACATAAATACACTCACATCTTCAAATTCTGGTTGGATGGTGGTACAGTGGATATTGTATTCGTGAAACAACTGTTTCACCCGTCGAGCCACTATCGTGTACTCCGCTACACAAGCAAGAAAAACATGAAATGGTAAAGCAGACAAATAAGATTCAAGTTTAATAATCAGGTAAAATAAAATCAGCAAGTGTTTTAGGCTAAAAATACCATAGAACCATTAAAAAAAAGTTTGACGGTGAAATAAATAACCAATGACGAATACCGAACTGCTTGATAATCAATGTAATCACATAAAAATCAAATTAGTGAGTTTTAAGCTGATTGTTTTTACAATTATGCACTGACTACCGATCTGACAGGAAAAGAAACTCAGTACAATAGAAACAATGCTATAGGTGAAGTGAAGATAGCCAAGTATGCATATGGTTGAATCTGTTCTTGCCTACAATATGGGTGGCGGAGAGCTGAGGAAATTGGGTGCATAGCACATCAGCATGGACAATTTCAGTAACGCAAAATTCTCCCATACACAACTTTTATTGAGGTACAAAATATCAATAAAAATCAAGGGTATGAGCACATAGATGAAGGAATTCTACAATGACCCAAGGCTAGCCTAAGCTTTAAATTTAGCGTAGGTGGATGGAGGTCAGCGAATCATGGCGAATGTTTTCTGGTAGCAATACCAAAACTTGAACTCATTTGCAATCAATTTTAAAAGCGTAGATTGCAGGATTCTGGTATAAGAATGGAATACGGTGCGAAGAGTAGACGTGTGGAGGAACTTACAGCACAAACCTATGGAGACAGGGGGAGATAAGTGGACAAAGCTGGGGTTAAAAAGGGAGAAATCAATCAGTCGGGATTACAAAGAAGGCAATTACACAAGCCCTTGCAGCAACTGAAACCTCGGTTTTTCGCGGCCCACTTTCATATTTCGATCAGGCAACTTGAATAGCTACAGTTAAGCCTGGAATATAGCAACAAGTCACACCTAAAGCTGGATCGCTATGTATTTACGTTACATAAGAAAAGTGGCTGTTAGAGTTCTCGCATTTTTGCAGTAGAAAAGTGCTCCAAACCCTTTAAAAATCTATTATACATTCTGTAAAAAACACATGGACATTTTTATAGTGTTTTAGAAGCCAACTATAAGCGTCACCAATCGAAAAATGAGTAAAAAAGGAATTCAAACCAATTAAAATTGTGGAGAAATCTTTTAACTCCAAACTATTTGATTAGTTTTCAACGAAAAAATGAGGCCCTATATAAAGCTAGCAAATTCCCATTTTTATATAATTGCTATCCGTTTAATACTGTTCCATTTTAATTCAAACAGAGGTGATGCTTAGTAATGCAAACTACAGCGCCCTAGATAACGATGCTTTGAACAAAATACCTAAAATACGATGGTATCTAATGTAACCTCAATTGTTCTCTTTCCCGGTCTCGCACATACACACGAAGGTGTAGAAAATCGACACAAGTGAGAATACGCGACGATCAGCACCACCTAACCTTGATCCACGACTGAGTACTTCGTGAGCACTATTTAAAAAGTAACACCCATAAATGAGAAATATTTCACAACGAGAGCGGAAGCTGCACCTGATACAAAGTAATTGATTTGGTGCTGCACAGAACTAAAACATAAACCTCACAGGAACAAAAACAAACAGACCAAAGTTCAAACCTGGCTATAAATGGATTATTGATGACAGATCGTTGACAGATAATGGCAAACAAGTGGCATGGAATCCTTTTCTTGCCGAGATGCAACATAAGTTGCACAAATGTGTGCACACGGCAGGTGGTGCCATGGAGGGCAGAAAAGAGGTATGTAATTTGGAACACAGATGACTGGTATTCGTGATAAAACATTGACAAATTAATACAATATAAACGAAAAAGCCATATAAGGAGGTGAATAATTTGAGGGCTAAGAAGACCAATCAGTGACTGAAATGTAATGTCAGATTGTATCAATTTATGAAAATGTTCTGACTTTAATGATAACATATAGTGTAATTAAACAAGACCGAAACGATAGGTGGGAACAAAAGACCAGGTTTAACAAATTTGCTAATTATAAATCCACCAATAGGAGGAAACTACACAGATAAAAACGTTGTTGTTCAGAGATCTTTATTGTAGCTAAAACATTTCATAAAAAACAAGCACACTACATCTGAAGATACTACTATGGGCCTTACCTAGTGAACGTTAAGAGAACTAAAACGAAAATGTATCCATTGCTGGACAAGCGCATTAACGTTATTATTTCCCCCCTTGCAGTCCATCTGATGACGGCAAGCAACCACTCTGGGATATCTTATGGAAATGGAAGCGCTACATAGCTTAAGGAATCATTCGGTCTACAATCTGATAAATAACATTTACATTATCCAAAAGTCCCACAAAGAATAGAAAGTAGGAGTAGCAACGAAACTAGATGAGATAGCATGCAAAAGAATAGACGTAAGTGTAACGATATACCATAATATGTGGATGAG
>NW_020170386.1:1114259-1159957 GCF_000524195.1 Echinococcus granulosus | reverse complement strand
AAAAAAGTTCGCACAATTCACGGTACAGCTCAATCCAATGACTTGCTGCAACTTGTAGGCACTCGCGTTATTAGGATTGCCTAGATACACTACTAGGCACAGCTTTGCGTCAGTCTATCAGGACTCTTTATTGTGCTCTCGACTACGTTCCTGCCATTTTTAACTCGCATACCCGAAAGTGCCAGGCAAAGCTGATGGGCATGATTGCAGCTTGTCTACTTCACGAACTCGGTTTGACGCGGTTCTAAAGCTGCAGAAGCTTCTCGTAAAATTTGTTGCACAGCACTTTGAGGAGGTGCGGTAGCAGAATATGCCATCTGAAAATAGTTCAAATCAATCAGATTGACTCTAGTGACAAACTCCTCCAAGAGAGATGCACCACAAGCAGGAAGACCCTCCTTCCTCAACTATAACAGAAAACTACGTGTTTACGTCAGTTATATTAATGCGAGTTTAGCGTATCAGGAACGACTTTCGGCAACGTTAAACTTGAGTGACGAAACTATTTGTTCACACCAACATCAATTGGAAGGACCGTGGAAGGCACTAAGTGGATGGATTCCACCAACTCGCATTAATAGAAGACAACGAGCCCCAAGGACTATCAATTCGGTCTCCACTTTCTTCACGCATTATAAAGACGCCCCACTTTTGCTTCGTTTGCGGACTGACCACCTTTCGACGAGAAAGAGCTTTTATTCAAACGCTGAGCAAACACCCAAACAATTCATCCACTATTCTACAATTCTTGGGCAGGCACAACCTCATTCCCAAAAGACTATGCGCACTTTGAGTGTGTGCATGTTGTTAACTCCAGACAAAATCACGCACTTCTTGAAGGTTGCGATCCATCTGCTCAACACGACACAACCCAAAGGTGTGCGAGAAAAACTTCGTCTTCTTCAGGAACAACCATCACTCGCAAATCGGTCGGACGAAAGTCCCTCTGTCACAAGACAACCCAATGCCTCATGCCTCACAATGCAGAACTTGCGGGTGAGACGATTTGTGCTTTAGCATGGAAGGGGGTTTTTGTCTCCTCCTCGTCCCCGGTGTTCCCCTCCGATTTCCCCAAGTGATTATTACCCTCCCTTGACATCGCACAATCACGCTCAAAGTAGGCAGTGGGGAAATACAACTGAGGTAGAAGCAAAGATGACTAAAGCTAGGTTGTTTGTTTCCAGAAACACAGCGTCTTATGGGAGTGGAATTCGCAAGCTCGTCAGGCTGGAAAGTGCCTGTAGATTGCAATCGTGAATATTTGAATGCATAAACCATTTTAGGGAGCTTTCTGGGGTTAGTTAACTTTTTTTACAGAAACTACACATGCCAGTTTGATTTCTAGATCACGATTGTTGAAGTTCGTTCTTTCCAGTATTTACTTCACTTTTAGGATAGTCATCGCTAGAATTCAATTTCACCATAGGTGTGTAGAAAAAGCAATGAAAAGAATTTTTTGGTACCATTTAAGGAACAACAAATGAGGCATGCTAACGTAAATACGAATGAAAACTTTATCTAAAAACGCAAGGGAGTTTTGATAAGCGCTGACACCTTCGTATGAATAAGCCTCACAGACGTTGTAGGTTTGTTTTTCAGCTATCAAAATCAAAGAGAAGACGTTTTTTAGAGAATGCACTTACGTAAACTGCGGACACGGAGATGCACAGTTCCAATGATGCAGTTGGTTTGCAGCTTCCAAACGTGCAAATCATGCACTCGAACGATGCCATCGATCTGGGAAATGTAAAAAAGGCGATTATGACAAAATAGCAGGAAGCATTAACTGTGGGGAGTGGAGATAGGCCAATAAAACGAGTCAGGGAATGCACCACATGTGAGTTAAAGGAAAGAGTAGAAATTTTGGCATGCTACAAATAAAGATAACTTTGGAAGTCATTCTCGCACACAGAGCAGCTAATCCATGAGGAAATAGAAAGAATAGGATTTAGGTGAATGCAAAGTGGTGAAAATTATTTTATTTAATGAAGCAGCATCCTCAAACACTTCGTGTTATTGTACTATGACTAGCATATGTCATAGTAGAGAGGGTTTAACTAAATTTTGCCCCCTTGCATACAAAATAGACAAAAAGTACACGGAAATATGTAGCCTGATGTCAAGATAATGATAAAACTCTTCATAACTAGCGCATACAAAGTGCTAAAAAATTATAAATTAATGCCACTTTTTAACGCTTCACCGAACCCGTATGAAGCAAATTCTGCGTTTTTGGACATGAGCAAGACATACGAATAATTCATCTCGCAAAATGCGACTTTAAATGCGATGGATCAAGTGAGTTTAGTAAAACACCCCATACTAGAACAAGCTTGCAGCATCCGGAGTGGTTTAAAGCGTTTCGTACATTACAATGAAGGGTTGAGAACAAACACGCCGATAGTGGTAATCCGGAGCCGAATGATTAGAATGAGTGCAGTAAAGGTTTGACAGGGTCAGGAAATCTAGAAAGATCGAACAGGCGTATAAGCATTCGATGCTACTGGTGATAGCAGTTAGTATGTTTCCATGGATAGAACAGCAGCACGAGTAAATATGGAAGTTAAAACATTGGGCAGGGTCAAAATACTCTTAGGCGGTCGAAAGGATTATATTCTAGCACATGATTCCCAGCATACCGAACGCAGGACTGTTTTTTTTTCTTGTAGAATTTTAGCGATGGCAGAGATATGGTGGAACGAAGATTCGACTTTTAAACCTCATAGAAACAGTAAACATTACACGAGAAAGAGAAGCAGCAAGAACAATCGGAGAAATTACCAACAGAGGTTTCTCATCAGTGCAGGGAAAAACGCTTGCACATCTTACTAGATATAAGGGACCTAAGACGTGAGACGGCAGTACCAATTTACAAAGATCATTAATTCATCATCAGCACTTGTCAATTACATTAGGGAGGCTGAAGCAGGTGACTAAAAGTACAATTAGATAGAAATAAACCGAGAACATAGCTGCCTCTGGTTGTACATTAGTGGAAGGTAAGACCAAAATTTAGCACAACGCAGAAAAAATTATCGAGTAAGCACACCGTGCAAGGCTGCGACACGCCCATTAGTTCGAACGCCACTTCCACGTTTTAGTTGGTATCTTCACGAGACAATAGATCACTTTAGCTCAAGGTGCATAGCATTATGAGGCTTGAGCTAAACAAAATATGTTTCATAGAAGAAATAAGGCAAGAAAAAAAGTTGATTTTCAATCAATCACACAGAAATTAGGCCAATGAAGTAGTTAGCGGTGGACAAGCCGACCACTCAAAAAATAGACATTGCAAAAAACGTAGGGTGTTTGAGAGATGCAAAGCAGTTGGAACAATGTGGTTGTGCGTGACATCAAAACCTTAAATTGACCGCATGGCAATGACAAGGTGGCTGTGCAATTGACACATGAGTCCACACACCGCATACGAAAACCTGACGTAAGTGGGTCCAATGTGTGTGCTTGTGTATAGTTTATGAATACGGCGAATCAACATGCACAAGCCCCCATGTTGTTTAAACTACTATCCTGCAGGAAGTTGGTACAGTATCACACGCGATCACACACCTAACAAATTGGACGGTTGTGAAAACTACATAGCGTAATGTTTCACAGATCTTTAGGCCGACCACAGTAACAAACATTATAAGAAATGGAGTCTATATTGCAAGATTAAAAGCTCAACCGGACCTCTAGAGATCCAGGGTGCGAAAGTATGCCAACGGCGTAGGTCAACAAATGACATGAGATGTCATTTTGGACGTCGGCGTTTAATGACACAGTTTGAAATGGAATAAAGTATATTTATATTAATCAAAAAGCACCGAAATGGCAAAAGATCTGATTCTGTTCTGAGATAGCATTTTGAATGGATGAACAGAGCTAGGTAAGAAAGACTTTGGTAATACAAGGAAATCCATAAAAAAAACATTATTCGGTACAAAAAACCATACCTTTTCGAGTCGATTTTTCAGGTTTCTAATACAAATCTCCTTAGGAACGGATTGAAGGAGAATGAGTGCAGCTTTGTACACTTGAAGGCAAGAGAAATATTGAATCAATGAGCATTACAAATGAGGGTGTTTCAATGTGACCCGTGTCATTTTATCTACTCTATCAGTCCCGGTATAGGAGTAGGCATCTCGCAAGACCTGCAGAGGCGAATTTTGCTGCTAAGTATGGGTTACATAAAGACATTAAAGAGCACACCGTTGCATGTAATTATTACTATTATTTGGCTCCCCTTACATGGCAGATAGATGAACTTGGCATTAAAAAGAAGGAATGATTCAGACACACCGTGATGAATGCGCACATCCACAAGCAGCATTGATACACATACATGGGAAAAGCATTTATGTGAGTGGCATAGCGATGTGAAAGAACCCATACCCAAAAACTGCTGGTGCGTTTTGACGTCAGCCCTCGCTGAATGCAATGGACAACGCCTGTACGTGTGCAAGCAATAGCTTTGAAGGAATACTGAGTGAAACCGCACGATACATTCTAAATAATGCAGCCTGATTTTTCCCACAAATCAATTCCTGCACGAATTGTACTCAAGATAGTGATCAACTATGAACAGAAATGTGCCCATTGAAGAAAATTTACAATAATTCAAGCTAGAAAAATTAAGTGAAATGCAAATCAGGTTTTACAAAGTCAGATCTCAACAATTTCCATTGATGAGATCTGACACACCATAAATAATAACAGAATGGAGGGGTAATTCAAAAGATCAAGGACTAAATAAACCCTGTGATTGGGTTAGTTTACGAGCTTTGACAGTTGGTCCACTTAAAACGAAAACGATTTATCTAATTTTGAATTTAGCTTTGAATGCTCGATGCATCGATCACCCGTTTGTGTGGTTCCTTTCGCATACAATAAGTGCATGAAAAGCACCAATAACACCTATTCAGGTTTCGCAAGAAAAACACCGAATCCAAAAAAAATAATGCTATGTGCACGGCCTCGTATGACGAAAAAATCATTTAAACGGTGTGGACACCAAAAAGTCATCCAAATTAAGGATAATCATGCACTCAACTTTTCTCCCTATTAAAATCATGGACCATTTTTGTGCCTAGAAAACGACCTTTCGGTTGGAATACTATTAATCGACTAGTGACTCAAAAACAATGCAATCCAACATCACCTCATGCACGTAATAGGAATCAATCATGAGTATTAATATCCATGATACTGGATCAAGCATGTAAAGCTTACATAACGGCAGTGTAGAATACAGAATTATGATGACCATGATTATGCTAAAATAAACAAAAAATAGTGCAATAAGTGTTCTGGTTGTCGAGAGGATAGAAATGAGCATTCGCTGATGCTGATTAATGGCATTATGTAAGTTCGTTTTGCAGAATTAAAACCTGGTACTCGCATTAATTGGTTGGCACAATTTCATGAAATGTTTGAGGAAAATTCCACTGCCAAAGTAAGACTTATTACTACTAATTCGATTTATAATAGTAAGAGAATCCAAAAGGTAGTAACAAAGGTAGTTTAGCAAAAACGCAATTAAACATTCGTAGGACAAGTTGCAAATGTGATTTTATCAACCATAAAACAGCCATCTCCCGGCACCGACTTGGGGTTTTAAGGCTTAATTGATAAGGATTTGGGAAATTTGCCGGAAATACATTCGAATGTGGTGCGGAGACAGAGATGCACACTCAGCTCACCTCATTGCCGGATCGATGAAGAGCTTCCATCTGTTCTCCGGTTTGGTAGGATCACCTGGCGCTTGCCAGAGAATCAGCGCGCTCACCACTACGATGATTGAGCCGAGAAAGTCGGCAAAGACGTGAAGGAACACGGCTCGCATATTCATGGAGTGCCCTAGAGTATGAAAAAACACGTACTGGGTTAAAGTGTTCATAAGAGGTGAAAAAAAGTAAGTGGTAACAATATGACGAGCCATGGCACACAACAAAATTCGGGTGCATGACGAAATTGACAGAGGCAAGACATGCAGTTGGCGTGCAGTCGAGAAAAATAAACATTCTATTTTAAATGAAATTATTAATTCAAAAGATCAAGATAAAATTTTCGACAACTTCATCACAGCTAATTAAACAAAAGTTAAAGCAGCCGATTTAAGAACGAAATAAATCGACAAATTTGTTAATGTGATACGTTTAACGGCAGCTAATTTCTCCAAGAAAAAGCAACCAAGAAAATGTACCTATCCCCTAATCTCGAGGCAACACATCAGGCAATGTTTAGGACCGAATATAAAATAACCGATTCCATAATTATGGATTAGGTAGCAGTTCGAAAAATTGTTCGTGAGGAAAGGAGTAAATGTAACCAATAACTATGATTTGTCCATGGCATTTAAAAAGCGAGCGTGCATAACTGTAAATGCATACAAAACACACAAAGCGGAAGCAAATGCAGAGTAAAACGCACGTTTTTGTTTCCCAGTGACGCGCTTCGTATCTGCTATATGAATATGAACATTACAAAGAACAAAAATATACGACTGGACAGCCTTGATCGAGTTCTCAATCACATAAAATCCAGGCAAGGCACCTGGGTCGAAGATCGATAAGCATATTAAAACTAGTCTGCATCAAAAAGACATAGTAGTAAGCTCATTACTGAAGTACATGCTTCTTGAGCTAGTCCTATGTGACGTCATGCTGTGTTAAGATAGTCTCCATTTAGACAAATACCCACAGATTAAAGGTTACACTTTATGTTGGATTGCATAACTTTAAGTGGTATGAAAAATCGTCTGAATATTAAGGCAGAAATTCTGGAAACTTAAAAAACAGTCTGCTACAATACTGGAGGCAAACAAACGAATAGCAACAGTGTTGGCAATCAAATAAAACAAATATCAGTCAGGTAAGGCAACTTTATCAAGCCTTCAACTTGACAATGACACAACAAAAGCAAGGGTAAACATTCTCAGTCGCATATGAAATAATGATAGCTTTATGTAAAAGGTAAAGCTGAGTAAAAATTCATTAAATTAAACTTAACTATATATCAAAATACCAATTCGTGATCCTAAAATCGTTACTTGCAATCGACAAAAATACGCGCGTTTCTACTGCAAACTTAATCAAGCGAACCTTCTTTGTGGGGTTTCCTTATGGCAGTGTTGGAGCAGGGTGCAAGGTGACAGTTTTCATGCCCCAAATCCTTCTCAGAAGACCGGCGCAGTTTACGCATCCTTCGGAAGCAGAAGCAGTATTTGGGCATCTTGTCTGCGTCATTGCCAGGATCGTACTCAGAATCGACTACTTCGTAAGACCCCAGATTGCCGTTTGGGATGGGTTCCGCGGCCTCTCCTGTTTCTGGTTTACTTTCAACAAGGTTGTATTCGAGTTCGTTGATGCCGGCCTCAATATTTACCTAAACTAACAAATAAGATTTTAGTATACAGCGTTTTCGCAGATTAAAAGAAGTAAACGCATTCGAAACCGATAAAGTACGTCTTCGATATCCATCGTAAGAGCAGGGGTATCATGCGAGTGCGAATGACCTCCAATAACAAGTAGGCCAAGCATGTTGATGACAAGACCACCAACCCCAACATACACCATTATTTGAGGATCCTTTATCGGCTCGTGCTCAACGAAGCGCTCAATCGCATCGATGAATATGGTAAAACATAGAGTAACAAGAACAATGGTGTTGACAAGGCTGCCAACCACCTCTGCACGCTGCCATCCAAAAGTGTTTTTTGAAGATCGAGGCCATTTGGCGATCCTAGAAGCGGCCACTCCAACACAAAGCGCAATAAAATCTGAGAGCATATGGAACGAATCCGCAACCAAAGCTAGGGAATGAACAACGTATCCAGTAACCAATTCGACTAGAAAATACAGAATAACCAAAACCATCATGAGTAGTAATCTCTGTGTGTTCCCGAATTTCATTATCAGGTGGAGGAGCAAAACGAATGACCACTAAACGAAATGATTTGACCCCAAGTGATTTCGTAATGCTAACGCCAGCCTACATACATTAAAACAAATAATTAAATGAACTCCCTTACACCAAGGCCAGTTCTGTATTTTCAAAATTTTATAATACGCTAGTTTTTATTTCGTTAATCAAAAAGTGTTAAAATTACTGACTTCTAGCCTTTCAGTTATCTACACCTGCAATGTAATTAAGCTTAACACGAATATGGACTCAAACATTTTTGACAACGAAAGTGCTTAATTATTTAAACTTTTATCACAAAAACTTCTTCAAAAGTAGCTCATAGTCGCAAACTTGATTTGGACTCTTTTTCTATCTTGAGTTTTCTCTGGAGTCGTAAGAATTCTGCAGTATTGCAGAAAATATATTTTAAAGTATAAAAGGACTAAGGGGCTACTAGTGTAAACATCTTGTTTTGCCGTTTAGCGAAAGTGCCACCTGCTATAACCTAAGTGTCTGTGAAACCGAACACAGTGTTAACCAAACAATATTGTAATCCAAGACTTCCTTGATAACGAAAGAAGAAAGTTCTGGGGCAGAATATGTAATACAGACATGCAAAAGAGCTAGGAACTATTAACGAGGTTTGGAGGTTATGTACAAAGGCGGACCCTAAATACCCGCAAATCCAAAATGAAGAATTGATAAGCTTATCAAAGTGATATACTATCAAGATACTACATTGGAAAAGCAATTTTCCCTTAGTTTTTTGGTTGAGTGGTCAATGGACCTAACAGCACAGTAAAGTGGCAGAAATACTGCTGATTATTAAAATTGGCAGCATCATTTTGAGACTAATTAATACTCACAGAGGCTTTCAATTGGTATGTGCAAGTTTGGTTATTTGAATGTTATTTACTCATAAGGATCTTGAATGAATTTTATTCATCATAGCCTAACTATTTGATGGAATTTATTGGATATCAACTGTTCTTAAGCTGATTTTTCCTAATCAATCCGAGACATTCCATTTTAAGTAGATGTAGCTCCCGAGCCTTCCCTGAAGACGAAAACACCACTCGGGCAGAAATGTATGATTAACATACAGTAGGGATTGGGGTCACTGGCATTGCCCAGAGTCAAGGCCACCAAACAAAGGTGCAGTGGCCGAGACAGTGAGCTTTTACCAAAACCGGGAGTTAAAACCAACGTTTTGCATAGATGCATCTCGTACTGAATGCCATAAGCACCTGTGACCAGTCATTGTAATGATTCTACTTTATTCCTTTAAACCATATCCATTGCACTCGATGTGAACGTCTCATATCAGACTAATCATTTGAATATCTAATCCGTATACTTAGGTAATATGAATTGACAAAAGCCAATTTGAAGCAAACAATCCATATCACCATGAGAACTAAGGGACGACGCTAGTTCACTAAACTTTTCAAGCGTTTAATTTGTCACGAAAAATCCTATTATTGTATTTGCGGTAATCGAGGCAACATTAAGTCGCTCCCCGTTCTTTTAATCTAGCTGCATACGCCCATTATGTCTACTTTCTTCTGGTCAAACGCAATAGCCGGTCCTCGTACGTTCATTGGAAGAATTATGCAAGACATTATTTTGAAAGGCTCAGGTAGCTTTCTTACTCAGATTGTTTACGGCCAGAAATTGGCCATCCTAAGCGTCCAAGAATTTACGTTAGATTTGACTGTAAGGAGAGTTGACTGAAGTTACGGGAACACTGCTGTCTCAATTTTCAAGTTCCGGTTGGTCATGTTGCTCCATTCAAAGGGCTATTTACGCACAAAATGGCACACTGTATTAGTCCACAAAAAGGGAATAAATCCTAACTAATGTGTTTTTGAAACTAATAACAAAGTTTCAACATACCCATACATTATCAAATGCTGTAGAGATTCCTAAAGCTTTTAAGTTATCGAGGGCTACTTTAATCAAAATCTGCGAATGCAGACCTGGTACTGAGTGCATCCAACTTTTCACAAAAACCGAAATTATGTGCACCAAACGCAGCACCGCGGAGAGAGGAGGATTAAGGAGGAAAAAGTAAGATATACTTGCTAGACCCATGAATCCTGTGGTTACACTGTATAATCCCCTAAAGCTTGGATAATATAATGCAGTGATTTGATGGTTTCCCTAGTTTGCTTTTAGCTATTTGGACTCTTTAGTCTTCGTAGCTTGTATCTATTTGACACCACGACCCTCAGGCTATATCTATAGCATCGCAACTATTATGTATGCTCATACTGAGTTCTGCGTGTTAGCGTGGCTTATGGGGAATCAATGCGGCAAACGCGGATTACGTTAAAAGAAAGATGGTAGTTTTGACAAAATACCCTTTGTGCTAAAGAGCCTACTTACACCAACAGAGGTCCTAAAATGTTGTAGGAAGAAATGTGAGAAGCAATGTTTGCTCTTCAAACAGCAGTTTGAGCATGCCCAATTCACAAGTTGCATTGATTTCGCACAAATTGCACTGGCTACACCTTTTTTGACATTTTGCACAACTTCTTGTGACATCTGTCCCACTAGCGACATGCCTACCGTACTCTAATCCAAGAAAAGTGTAAATTAAAGAAGGACTGGACTTTTTCAAACACCGTATTGAACAAACTAAGCACAGAGACAAAGCGTTCCCCAATAAATAAAACAATAGTGTAACATGTAACTACATGCAACTATACTTACTTTTCGAATGTATCTCAGAATATAGAAAATTGGACATTAAAACCCCATATGGTAGACCTACACATAGCGGCAAATGCCAAAAAGGTGTTAATTCAAACACGGTGGTCAGATAAGTTCAATCAAAATCCAGTTGATGTTTTCAAGAGGGTAGCCATGGAGGGTCGCCCATGTGCGCAGTGAAATGGTTGTGAACAATTAAATAACTGGTCCAATAACTCGTATTGTTCTTTTACTTCCATTTGGTCACCAAATTGAATAGCCGACTTGCAGGCTTTTGTTTGCAATAAGAGTATTACAGCCGCACTAGACAAAGATGCAAAGCAGGCAAACGTCAGTAAATAATAGGGTCTGAGCAAGACTTTTAAATCAAATGCACGTTGGATTTTTGGCATTCACTGCAAGGACATGCACAATTTTACCAACAACATGAAATGACATAATACTATACTACAAAAAAAGACTTGAAATTGCTACAGAACTACTAAACTGTCATCGGTTGAATTGCCCCCAGTGTTCAGATAGACCCCAAAAACCATAGTGCTAATTGCACTTTATTATACCGTTTTACAACATGACGAGTAAGTTTAGTAAATTTGTACTATGATTAGGCGAACTCACTCCAAATACATCAGACCTTCTCCCTGATTTGATACCTCTCCAAGTAGAAATTTGACTCTGCTTGAGAAAAAATCCGAAAGAAGTGATATGAAAGCGCCTGGTAAGGTCCAAGAATGGCAAATATCAACGGGGAATGATGTAACTTGCACCATATTCTCCGAAGGATTAGTCATCTCTACTTCTATACCGAAATGCTTCAAATCTCTGAATAGTCTCTTCATAATCCGATCTGATACACTCAAATGTAACTTAACAGCGACGTTTTGTCTAATTGAGAATCCAAAATGAGGCACGGTGGCATCGAATATATTTTCGTGTTTCCATGCCTTTAGGAAATGCTCCAGAAGGATACGCTCGTGAGCAGCATGCTGATCAACAGCTAAAACTCTGAAGCATAAAAAGTCACCAAGTTACGCATTCGTCTGATACACCTTGACCAATATTAACTTCTTATCAAGGTAACCAATTATTTCGACTTTATTCCCTAGCAGCGACATCTGATTCCACTTACAAAATTTCCAATTCCATGCAGCTAGCAGTTAAAACAATTCAAGATGTTCGTCTCTACCTATAATTACTCGTACTTACCGAGGTCATTTGCCCACACTCTAAGAATTTGCAATGCAAATATATTTGTGTCCTTGCTTAATTTATTTAAGCACATTTTTATGCTCAAGCTTAGATGGAACACGCAGTTTTACTTCCTGAGTTTAGTTACATGTTTTTGTTAAACTGGTCATTACTTTTGGTGCTATTCATTTGCTTTACTACATCTTAGGTACCAAGACGCTATATCTATGCGAGCAAAAATATCGAAGACGTTTCACAGCTGGTAATGAACGCCACAAAGTTAAACAATTATTTTGTTGTCACTTTTGCACCTTTATATCACTGCCTATTTGACGTTGCAAGTTTATACTAATAAATCATTAAATCCTCAGAGGTAATTTTAATAAGCAAATATTCACCTCCCTTACCTATCCACCAAATAACCAGGCAAAATTCAAAAATGTTGGTATTTTAAAGTTGAAAGGGGATTTATAAACGCTTTACAATTTTACGATACGTAGGATTTAGGTTAAAATTCTATCTTACCTTGAAGTGTTTAGCTTTACCGGATCTAATTTGACTGGCAGTTTTGCCGTCTTGTGCACACATTCAGTTAAAGACATTGGTTAAATGACGAAGGATAGGTACGAGGTGCTTACCTTTTTTCAATCTGTAGATCTAAAAGCGTTCCAAGAGGAAGGAAATTGCTTTCCTACATTAGATCAAATTTGCTGAGTTCAAGTGCGCTCATCCGGGGACCTTTTGGTGACAGAAGAGGTAAAATTTCTTAACCATCCCTCACTTTTAGTTGTATACTGTGATTTTACGGCATCGGGATTAAGCCTTAAATTTTTTGAAGAATTTATAACAAATGAAGTTCTTCCAGAATATGCAAATGTTCACTCGTTTCTAGCAGGAATGTCCTGCCAAACTACAAGCTTTAGGAATGATGCAAAGTATATTCATTTTAGAATGGTTATTTTAGAGCTATTATTAAAGACGCAGTTAATGCAACAGACTCAGACGCTCTAATATTTGTTGGCAGTGGGACTACAGGTGCCATACACAAACTGATTCACAATATAAACTTGTCTGAGCCGCCGGTTAGTTAACATATTATCGTTAATATTTTAGATTGTATTTGTAGGCCCTTTTGAGCATCATTCAAATTTACTCCCTTGGAGACACCTTGCACAGAAAGTTATTAGGCTTAAAACAAACACTGATGGAGGAGTCTCCATGACTTACCTGGAAGAGGCCCTTAAGGTATATTTTCAAGTCTAATTCATATGTTACTAACTATACATTATTTTAGGCTGAAAGCAAAACGGCAAAAAAACTTGGCTGTCGAATGCTTGTGTGCCTTTCTGCAGCTTCAAATGTTACTGGCATATTGGTGGATACAAATGCAGCATCTTCACTTGTTCACCGCTATGGTGGGATTATATTTTGGGATTATGCTACAGCTGCGCCTTATGTAGAAATGAATATGAATCCTGCCCCAAAGTTAGTATAAAAAAGCTTAAATAAGCCTTTTTTTTCTTAATTGATAATTCTTCTAACTTTTTAGAAATGGTGCTGAAAATGCATATAAAGACGCCATTTTTTTTTCTGTACATAAATTTGTTGGTGGGCCTCAGACACCAGGTATATTAGTTGCAAAAAAGAAATTATTTGAGGCCGGCGAACAATTTCCATTCCAAAGTGGGGGCGGAACAGTTAATTTTGTTCGCCGAGAACACACCTCTTATTTTAAGGTGCGTTTATGCAGCGGTGTTATGTAATCCATCCATTTTTGCTTGCTGCTTATTAATTTTATGCTGCAGGAAGTGGAAGTGAGGGAAGAAGGTGGCACACCAGCGATTATTGAATCAATCCGAGCCGGAATGGTGATACAGCTCAAGGAAGCTATTGGTTCTAAACTGATTCAGAAGAGAGAGGAAGAACTCGTTCGGTATGTATCATGGCATTGAGTGACTTTAGATATTTACTAGCAATTAAATAATTATTTTTTGTAGTTTGGCATGGACTAAATTTTCGCAGTGTCCAAACCTCGTAATACTTGGAGGCAGTAAGGCAAAGAGAATTGCAATTTTTTCATTTCTTGTACGGCACACAAGAGAAGGTCTCGTGAAAGTTAACAGCTCAAAGCAGAGAATGCACGGTCCATCAGGCGAAGAAATTAAGGACGACAACTGCCTTTTCATTCATCACGACTTTATTTGCTCCTTGCTAAATGATCTATTTGGAATACAATCACGTTCAGGATGTGCTTGTGCCGGCCCTTATGCGCTTGATCTTTTGGGCATAAATGAGGAACTTGCAATAAGTTACGAAGATACACTTATTTCAAAGTACGTTTTCATTACTAAAAGCTCGTTAAATTCTCTAATGTAACTGCTGCGGAAGATTACTAAAGCATCTTTTGGTGAAACATGATATTATTTAATGCATTTTTTAAATGGCAGGCTCAAGAGTGATGAAATCGAAGTGGTACACGGCACAGAACAGTTTGATAACAATAGGTCACGATTACTCTATTCCTACCTGAAGTTAAACTAATAATTGGAGCAATAAATTAACGGAAGGCTCTTGTTCTAATTTAGAGACAACGAGGAAATCTTCGAGCATAAAATCCTTCGGTTCGTTAACAGTCTTACAAAGTTTTTTTTCATCGCTAAAAACCTTTTTGATTTACAATTAATCAAAATTTCTGGTTTTCATGCGGATGCATTTGAATGCCTGTTGTTATGTAAAACATCTAGGTAACACCTACATAATTTGTGTTTTAGTCCGGGTTTTACGAGAATTAATCTACCATTCTTCTACCCAGATGAAGAAATTGATTTTATTATTGAGTCTATTATATTCGTTGCTAAATACTCCTGGACGTTTCTGCCATTCTACGAGCTCAATCAGAAGACTGGCCAGTGGCGCTACTGTAACGACAAGAGGAGTGACATGGGAAAACATCTCTCGAATATTACCTATGATCACGGTGTGATGCGATGGAAGAAACCCGCTCAAAAATCTGCTGGACCGGTTCCGCTGACACTTAGGGTAATCAATTGCTTCAAAAACTTTTGTTTTTATTGTATACGGACCCATCTGGTTTGCGGTGATGAGCGGTGGTTGAGATTTTTCGTAAAATTGCTATGATGAGCTACGGTGGCTCGAGTTACCTTAAAGTAATCTAGACAACGACATGAAATATAAGTTGTGATACGGTATGTACGACGGGTATAAAATTTCCTTTAAGTACATAAATTTTGTTTCAATACGGTGTTTTAACAAAAACTGCTTTAACAGTGAAGGAGCACAGAAATAAATTTTTTGAAGTTCACTTTTATAGTTTGGCTTTGAAAATGTTCATCTGGAAATACAACTCATTTTCCTTTGTGCAAGCTACAACTGCATCAGATTATGCCTCAAATGCGGCATATACAGAATTTTTAAAAAACTACCATTGTTTTTTGGCTGAGATCATATTAAGGTGATTAAAGTACCAATGTCAAATAAATGGCATAGGAAAGTAACGCACATCACTGTTTGTGAAATAGTGAGCTGTGCTTGTCCGTTGTCCAATGAACCTGTTGCATGGGAAAAGCAATGTTTTCCACCTAATTCACAGTGAGGGCTGGCAGGAAAATTTGAGCTACCTTAGCCCTAAAGCCCACATCTTACTTCATGAAGGCTCACAATTTGTAAATTTCGGTGAATTAATAAAGTACTTTCGATAAAATTTCCATTATTAAGTCAGAAGTCAAGATGTAATGTTACGTTCTGAGAAGCATTTTTCACTTTGATTAATGCAGTGACTAAAGTTATCAACTAGGTCTGATAGGAGCCTAACATCTTTCTTTGCGTTGAGGTGTGCCTGATTGTCTCTGCAAGCACAAACTCATTTGGGTAAACCAAATTGGGCATCTTAAAACAAACGTCTTAAAGTTTACAATAACAACTATAAGCATTTCGGAATTCATTTGTTGATCTTTTAATGTAAGCGATTCTAAATTCAAATAAGTTTAAGTTTATTATTTAACTAAAGGTCTTTGAAGTGATGGTTAAGGGGTTCCTTTAGAATGAAGCACGAATGTTACAAGATTTGGAATTATTGGGTGTGTATTCCGCAGCTACGACAAGTTAGCTTTAAGACTGTTCGCTGCGAATTCTCGAAATTTGCTGTCTCAGTCACAGCTTTCGTGTTTTTGCGGTATTTGACCTCGAATAATTTGCGCACATTGTTGGGACTTTTCACGAATGCGACGCTCAAATGACTGACGGTGCGTGTGACTTTGGTGTGACGAAACGTTCTTCTTCTTCTTCTCATAAAAGGACAAGACAGTCGGAATTACGAGGTTAAATTTAATGAAACTGCAACACAAAATCATTAACTGAATGCTGACATAGCAGAGAAACCCACGTTAATGAGTTGTGTGACTGCGAAAATTGTAAAGCAACCGCAATTAATTGCCTCCATGTAGGCTTTTCATAATTGACCTTGCACAAAATCAGTTTGTGTGCAAAGAAAAGATACGTCACTTCTAATGAACTGTTTGGCCCATCATTAAGTCCGTTTTACTAGTAGCGTTTTAGAAAATGAAACACATGTGTAATTTGAGCTAGTTTGAGATGTTAGGATCCCATTTCATCGAAATTGTGACATCTGAATTACATGAATTTCTCTGCCCTAATTCACTAGATCTGATGAATGTAAGACTTGTGCAGATCAAAAGTCTTCTCAATATTGGCTGGGGAACATTTATGCTTAAATAAAAACATTGTTGCAGAAAGTAATCACCTCTTGTAGGAAATAAATGGTATGGGCACTTTAGGTAGATTTCAACTATCATTAGATCTTTTGGTAATTCTCCAAGTTAAGCATCCGTTAAAGTAGTATCACTTAGCCATGATAATTCAGTTAGTACGAGGCGAAAACTTGTTAAATAACCAGACACCAGATTTATCATCAAGAGCTGATATTCAAAAATGCCAATGGGAGGAAATATTCTAGCCAAAGTCATCGTTTGAGTCAAATTAACAATCGTGAATTCCCCCGTGATCTTTCCCACTGCTTCCAAGGCACATCACAGGATCAAATTATATCACGTAAAATTATGCATTCAAAGTACAGATGAACGCATTCTGGCGAATATAAAGTAGCCGAGGTGTTTTAAGGCTCCCTAAAAAGTTCAAAGCTTCTGCACACACTTTTCCCACAGGAATGTCTTTCAATGGCTGCATCATTGCAGCAGTCATTGGAATCAGTTCTACGTCAGTCCACATGTAGTGTGACCAATGAGAAGATAGATCGCTATTGGATGCGATCGAAGGCAAACTATCTCCGGTGGTTCCTTCTGGCTAGTGAGGCAGCTGCTGATGCGAGAGGTCAGCTTCAAAACACTCATGTTAAGAGTTTTGATTGCCCAACCATCCAAAACTATTGCATCTTATCTACCTTTCATTTCTTCATCAGGGCTTCCACGGCCCGTCCCACAGTACCCCAACACGGGTAGTCCTTGGCATCCAGGTTGCATCGAGCGCTGCTTCTGTCCGGATCTGGCCAAACGTGATAACGAGTCACTCTCGCGTTTGTGCAAGTACACGAGCGCCAAAGTGGCTAGCGCTGTGACGAACGAAAAGTGTGTCTATCCCAACAATGCACACAAGGGCAACCACTTCGTGAACTCGTCCAGCTCCTCAGACAGCAGCATGGAGTCGCAATCAGGTACAGATGTGATTTGCGTCCGTCGGGATGGGAAACAGAAACGAGGCTCTCCAAACCGCAATAGTAGGGCCAGGGGACGTGCATCGCGCATCGGACGATTGGGAGCTTGTGAGAGGTATCCCATCACCTTTCAGTTACCTCGGGGTCTTATTAGACCCCACCGTACGCAGTCGTCTTCACCAGCCAGGTATGTGCATGGCGAGACCGGCTGGTACTCACCGCCCCCTCAACTTCTGAGATCAACAATTCAGGTTAGTGGTCCAGGAGCTCTCCATTAGCACGCATTATCTACAGTCTCTTCTAAAGGTTTCATTACCATTGGGTACTATATTCACCGAAAACGTTTTAGGCATTACTTTGGATAACGTTCACAAAGAAATAACTTACAAGTGGTCGGTTAGGTAAACTATGCTTAAATTATTTCAGCAAATAATGTAACTTATTTCTTTAATCACGTTAACATTCTTGATCAATAATCATAGATTTGAATCTAAATAATCTTGCAAACGGTAAGGAAGCAATGTTTAAATACCAAAATAATTTTAATGACAAGTGAGGCTGTTTATTAGCAATATTTTGAAATGCAATTTGAATGCAAGATAGCAAATTTTTAAGTTTTATGCACAGATGCTTGACAGTAGGGTCGACAAGGATAATTTTAAAGTCAGTTGATCCAAATCATGCGATCTTGCGATAGAATTATTATGTTATTTCAGTAGGATCGAGGTTACTCGGTTTTACCAGAAATTTCTTGGTCTGTTCCAATACTCAAACCTTCGGGCCCTCTGATATGTTGTTGGTGTTATTTTGACTCATTAAAAAGAAAAGATGACAGAATTAGGGAGCCAATCTTTTTACTTTTATTCCCACAGTTGATTGTTTCACTTAAGAATAATTATTAATTGAACCAACACATTCAATTTAATCCCATTAGGGTAGGCGAGGCACTCGTGCCAAATGATTCATTATTATCGAATTGCCTCTCATCAAAGCTTCATATACACTGGTTTAATTTAATTTAACCTTACTACACAATTGTGCGCTAATCCTGCAAATACATGGAACGAACATTTGTCAGTTAAAATTGCAAAAATGATTGATGACTGTCGCTTTTTACTCACCTTCCGGGTGATCGATCAAACTAGAAAATTTGCCCTGAAGTTGAAATAAACATGGCTATCGTAAGATAATAGCTAGATGGTTTGTTATTCAAACAGAGTACAAATTCATTTACTTGGTATTGAAAAAATCCGTGTTGTTACAGAATCCTGACACATCAAATTCATCTGAAGGTGAAATTCCTGGACTAAAGGAGGAAAAGGTAGCCTTATTAGTACTAGGCTAATTTACATCCTCCATCCATTTGGTTAAGGGACCCCTAACTTAAGACTTCATCGGCTCGCCTAATACGAGTGCTATATTGCCTTTACTTTGAATCTTTTCAGTCTACACTCGCCAATACAATAAATCCATGTTGGACTAGGAGCACTTACTTGTTTTGATCCTTGTGTATATAATAATGTCACAAAATGATTTTAGCAAGTGTCAAAATTTTCGTCCGAAAAAGGTATAATTAGGCTTAAAAGAGGATAATCAATTAGTGTTTACCGAACGACAGTTTCTTAACTTCATTTGGTCACCTTGGGCTGAGCAATTGCTTAAAGCGGATCTATTTCCTTATATTCTCCCGAAAACATAACCAAAAACAATCTCTTCATTCTAATACAGGGTGTATAGCAAGTTTCAAGTAGAAAGTTCATTTTAACTTTACTAATTTCACGACTTCAATAATCGTGAATCTGCGTTTATTTCTCATTGACTAATTTTGTTTTCCGTTGCATCATTCTCGGGGGCCATCTCACCGCTTTTCATTAATTTGTTGAAACTGCGAAGAACGTTAAAGTGTGATAAATCCGACACCTTTCAGAATTACCGGCGTTCTCCACTTTACAATGAACAGGAGTCCATGTTATATAGGCTTTACAGTGATAAGTGGAATCAGGTACATTTGCGCTCACAGTTCCTTTTTTAAAAGTTATATTAAAGGGTGAAAATAAGATTGTTTTTAGTTAATTAGATAAAACATAAAATTCCCATGCTCATTAATATTACCCAAATTACGCAATGAGCAATTACGACTGAGAAATTTTAATGTGTGAGTCAATCAGTTTCTCCGAATCCAAACACGCAAAGCGTTCAAACAGTTACAGAGCCAGCGTTAAATTATCTGCGATATTTCATTTTTCCTTGCATAATGAAATCATAAGTATTTATTGCAGAAATGAAATTGTGTTAGAGAAAATTCAGGAAAACGTACTGTTGTAAGTAAAGAATAGAAAAGTGGCCTTCTAATTTCACCCAATCAATTCTTTCATGTATGTGCAACTGTTTCTACAGCCTAATTATCAAACGCAAATAACTCCTAGTGTGATTTTGCGGAGTGTGTCTTCTATAGTTTAGCGTCGGCTCGCTGGCAGCGCAGCAGCTCTCGGTGAACATGCAAATGTGGAACTAAAGGGCTAAAACAAATTGATATTCCCCTACTTTTTAAAGTTTTATGTGTTGCATTTAGTCGACGACTTACCCAAAGTTTTCTCTCAATCAGAGGGGTTAAGAATAAACGAATAATTCTGGTCTAGGGACACTACACTAGGCTGATGAGAGAGACGGTGGCAGAGCCTTAAACAAAATGATCTGCACAAAACTAAGCGATTGCCTAAAAAATAATCAATGTTAGTTTGTTAAATTCCACTGTTAGAAGCAATAAACTGAGAAGGTCGATGTCTTTCATACGATCTTTAGTTCATTAAAAATACAAGAAACGCTATCTCTTCTTCCTGCACAATAGAATGCGAGATAATCTGAGCGATGGATCTCCCTGTGTATTTTGCTGCCAAGTTGATTAAACACCCTGTATCAAAATAATTGTAATGTGAATACTTGTATGCACACCGATGTTACGCTTTTGCATTTGTTCAGCCACGTCCGTGGTCGTTAATACCATCACTGTAAGTTCCCTTTCGGTCAAGCTATCCAACCCAATACCCACTTGCTTTGCCGAACATGGTACCATTTTACTAGATCTAAACTCTGTATTTCATATGAAGGTTTGCGCAACAGCAGCAGGTTGCGCTGGTGTACCATTGCATTGCTGCTTACCTATGAGCACTTAGTAATGTAACCTTTATTGGTCACTTTGTAGGCACCGCTAATATGCCGCTGTACGGATAGAGAAAGAAGGGCTTTGTGATCCTGGCTAAAAAATATGCTAACAGTATTTGACTAACCACTTCGCTGCACAGATGTTCTTTATTTCTAACACTAATCCTTAACCCGCTGTGCATTCGCGACAGACCCTTTGTCGATGTCAAGGCTGTTTTTTTTCGCACAAAACCATTTGCCCTAACCGCTAGGATTTGTGTGCTTTATTTTTATCACAGTGTAGTTTCTACTTAATTTGCAAAGTATGAATAGTACTTAATTCGGTATTCAAATTTGCTTGGGAGTCTTTTGCTGGGGGTATTTACTATGATCTGAAAATGCACTATTTGCCCATTTCCCAAAAATTTGCGTAAGCCTCAGAATGTTGCCTCCTGTTTAGAATAATAAGCCTTTTTATTAACTTTCCTGGCTGCATTTCCATCCAATAGCGGTACATAAGACACGCGAAGTAAACGAGGCATGAAAGTTTCACCGGTTTAAAGAATTAATTGGATAAACAGATTTATTAGGTCACATTGTATTGCTATATCAAAGGAGACGAATATGTACTATTTTAGGATATTTCTCTGGCCCATTAATACCAGTCGAACGTTCTTAATCATCGAGTTAGTAAAACTGCCTAAACCGTGTGCCAACCTGAGTATTGAGCTATCACGTGCTCATTGAATTGCAGTGTTAGAATAGGGACTTTTGGTCATTTGAAAGACTGGATTTATACAAAGTGGCTTTTTGTGGTATGACTGACCAATTTTTTGCAAAACTATTTTCATCTGGTCTGTTAATCAAGTTTTGCAATCGCCTTCTAAAATTTGAAAGGATGTTTCGAGATAGTCATTACTAGTTATATTTTATTCGAGTTCTGATGGTGATGTCTGGCTTTGAATTTATGTATTGATGTTTATTTAACGTGGCAGTCTATCGGAAACGTAGACGTTTTTTATCTCTTATTTGGTTAGACTTTTAACTGTGTGCCATGGCTTCGTGATCCTTTATGCCACACCGACAACATTTATTTTTACTAGCCCAAATTGTAGGTAATATTAGTACCCCGCTGTTTACTAATTTAGCTACTAGAAACACGGACATCGGTCGAGGTAACGGTGTAGCGATATAAACAAGTCGCTTCCATTAATGTCACGCATTTGATTCCAGTCTTAGCTTACCTACACGCAGTCAAGGCTTGAATGGGTGAGCTTCTTGAATGATGCACTGGCAAAAAAACATTGCTTTAATGAAACTCCCCTTTTTGAGATTAAACGGATCATGAAAATGACTAATTAATAAGGGAAGGCATTGTCAACACTTCCTTTTCCCTCTCCAGTAACTTCGTGTTCGAACAAGCAGTATTAAAACAAATCGCTTCAGCACATAAGCGTCATTCGAATCGCACTCTTCGTATAGGCAGAGTAAACCATTTTGCGTGACATCAATGAATCTTAGAATAAAGATCAAATGTGGAGGTTATACTTAATGAGATGTATTTGGTGGCACCACTTTTTGTGCAATATTTTACTCCTAGCGATGTACAGAAATGAAAGCGCCTGAAATGCCTTTCAAATGTAGTTGGTTGCCCAGTTCAAATTGTCTATTGGTGTTATTATTACGTCGTGTTTTGTGGAATCACGATTCGATTCTAAGGAGTACATGTTAGGTTTACAGCTAAGTATATGAAATTTTGTAAATTTAGCGAATTTGTGGTTGATAGGCTTATGGTCCAATTAAAAACTGAGACATCCATTTCGTTATGCGTCGGTCGATTGTACAAAACCCACGGTGGTGCCAGTTTTTGGGCTCTGGAAGAGGCTAAAATCAGCACAATTTTCATCCAAACAAGAAATATGCAGTCAGTCTTACTTTTTTACAATACCATATATAAAACCTTAGTTCTCCATAACTGAGATTACTGGCGTAAAAACTAACTAATGCATTACTTTATACGCCATGAATTATTGAAGCATGCCACACTGTCGGTGAGTTGTAGTAAAATGAACAGCTTTTGAACTAACACGACAGCCGCAAGTTACTCCAAACCTTAAGGTCGTTTCAATTTCTCCAAAATTAAGATAATCAGTGGTTACATGATAATGAATGAATTGTGCTTAGTTAACACATTTAGTGTTAGTTTGCATTTCAGTTATGCAATTAAGCTAAAAAGTATAGTAAGTAAGAAGGGCAGTTATGCGAAAGCAAACAAGCCATAATATTGCCCGCTTGGAGCAGCCTATTCTTTCCAATTGTTACCGCGTCTGTTTTTATCGGCCAACAAACATAATAATACTCTTAAGACGTGATAATGCTTATGTTCCTATAGCGTGAAGCATGCAGACCACGTACATTTCAACTTGCTAATCAAATGGGACTTGAACAAAGATCGTCACAGTTCGTCTCCTCTTATCAAGCTCAATTATCATTACCTGCATGATATCTTAGTCATTTCCGAAGTGGCAGTATTCCCAGCATGCAGTACTGTAGGTAGCTGTTGTTCAATTAATGCCATACAATTGAAAATTGACAATGCACTTCGTACTATTTGCAAATTTCTTGATTCCGAAAACTCGGACACTTATCGCATGAGACACTGCACATCTAATCCATTTTTAAGTATAAATCTTAGCATCACACAGGATTATAGCGTGCAGTGAATGTGCCTTATCAATGAGTCCCATCGAAAAATCTGCTCCCTAGTTGATGCCACTAGTAAATTGGAAAGCGGCCTGATGATTTGGCTTCCCCATTTCGTAGCATACTATCCTATTTGATAAATTCAAACACAAATTATGGGAACCTATCTTATCGCTCCAGGTGAATAAACTTATCCATTACTGATGCGCTGTCGGTAAACCAAAAGTAAGTAAGGTTGTTAACCTTGAGGCTTTTCTAATGAGCAAAGAAATCAAAATATTTTGTAGTGCTGAATGGGATAAAGATTTGGGCTCTTCTCTTGGTAGGCGCTTCGTCTCTTCTCCATGATCCATCCTGGCGACAGGATTCTCGTACACCTTTCTGGTGGTAAATCTTCTATGGCGCTTTTGCACTGCTTGCATGCCTACCAGGAAATACTTCAACGAGAAAATCCAGATCCTGGAGGCAAAGGCGTCTTTGATATGGGAGCAGTCGTTGTTGCCCTAGCTTATGAGAACTATGATTTACTCCCCTTGGTTAATTATCTCAAGGCACTAGGAGTGACACATTACTATGAAAAACAAGGTGAGTTAAATAATCGCCTTTGGAATTGCAAACGAATGCATATTTGGAAAACTTACTTGGGATGATTATGAATAGTGTAAATCCTATAAACTCTGATTTGTATTAAATTATCAGCCATTCTTAATCAGATTAGTGGCTGGAAACCTCAGAGTAATTTAAAACAGCTACAGTGATAGAACCTTAGGTTCATCTCTAGGCAGGTTTGATTTGCCTATGATTTGCATTTTTGCAAAGAACTTTGAACCCCTCGAATGATTTATGAATGCCGAATTCTAGATATGAATCACTACTGCTCACACTCACTGGATCTCTGCTCGAGTTTAAAGCAGAAAGTTATCTATAACGTCGCCAGGAGATACGGATACACCGTTCTTGCTCTCGCTCAAAACCTCGATGAAATGGCAGCTAGGTATGCCGATAAGATCCATTCCTCACCTCATGGCTTAAACGGTAGCCATTAATATGCAGATAAATGGTGTGTTTCCATTGCGTTCCAGCTTTCTGTCGTCTGTGTTTAACAATGGAAGCATTCAAACAATGGAGGCAAATGTTGAACTAAAGTAAGATTTGTTTCATTTTTCTTTTGTACCCCAAAATAGGAAATATATGAGGTCTTTAGATTTGTCGAACTAAAGTTCATCAAAATATTTTAACTGCATTAGAACATATTAATGGCAGAAATGCGTTTCCATTTCTGCTTTTTGATCTTATTTTGCCCTAATTTTACACCCAGGACTCATTATATACGTTGACTTGTCCATCCTTACATCAAAAAGTCAAAATAACTGATTACGGGGAATTCGTTAATTATTATAGAGATCTCAATCTACGCTTAATACGTCCGCTCGCATTTTGCCGAGAGAAGACTATAGCAGAATTTGTCAAAACCGTAAGTTCTTCAAGGAGTCTAAGTCTTCTGAAACTGCTGTCATTCTTTAGTGATAGCTCACAGATAGTAGATTAATTTTCTTGCCGTCAAAGCAGTAAACATAAATGCTATTTCTTTCTAACAATTAGGTAGGCTCAGATGAGTTGGAATTGACACACGCTACTAAATTAAGGCAACCATTCGATATGACTTAAAGGTTAACTTCAATTTGGAAATGATTTCAAAACTTTAGCACATGCGGCTATCCACTGAGTGAACCATACAAGACCGATTATCAGGAATAGGGCCGTTACCCTATCCAGGTTGATGACACAAGCTGTATGCTTAAAGACATTTGATTTCAGAGCTCGGTCCTGATTTCATTCACTTAATTTTAGAGTAACTCTGATGCTTAAAACCGTTTTATTTCATTGACGAATTTGAACTCAAAAATCGGAATTTAATTATCAAAAGTACACTTTGAATGGTACATTATGGCTCCCGTAAATAAAATTGGAAAATGCCATCTTTACTTGAGAACAAATGTCATTATGATGAAGACCCATTTAAATGGGCATATGAAAACTTTGACACTATTTCGATTAGGCTGGACTACCAGTGATGAAGACGGCTTGTCCTATATGTGAGCAGTCGAGGGTGGAGCAGGTGCGACTGAAGGAGATTCTCGCTGCAGAGGAGAACAACAATCCGCACCTCTTCAGCAGCATCATCAGTGCCATCTCACCACTGCTACACTTGTCCTCACAATCCGACATTGTGCTTGAGTCTGACACTACCTCGCAGACAAAGGTCATCACCTGGACCAAGCCTGAGAATTGATTAGCATCACTACAATAATCGACGTCCACTCCTGATTCGTTTTATTAAGTTCCTTAATGGCTGTGCTTCTTAGTTCTTTTTCTAACAGTGATTGTTGTTTAATTACCTGACGCGAGACTTGTGCTCACTCCATTTACATTTAAAGCAGTATTAAATTTATGCAAAATATGTATTTTTTGTTGGGAATAAGTTTGAAATACGTAGAAAGGAAACCTTTAAAGGAAGCCAGGCATGTTGTGGAGACTTAAATGCAATTTTTTATTCAGCTGGGGTGGACTTTTATCGCAAAAATCGATTATCACTTTGTCATGGCGCCCGTTTCTTCAAAACACTTAGTCTCGTTTAAAGATTAACTTCTATATATGATGCTCGTAATTTGACAAATCCAATGGATGTTTGTGATGTAGCATAGGATATCATTAAAGAATGTACACTTTATTATACTTTCAACTGCTTTCGTTAAACTTGGTAACACCAGTCGATCAGGCTGACCATTAATGCATATCTTAATAAACCAAACCTTTTGCTGTTAAATAGAGTAGACTTTCCGTTGTTGTAAATGCCTTTCGAATGGAAGACAACCTTGTGGATGACTTTGTGCACAAATATATATATATATATATGTATGCAAAGTATACCACAGTACTAAATCACCAAGTAATCAAGTTTTTCTTTAAGCACTAATAATACCTTTCTCTTTAAGGCAACCCAGAGGTAAGAAATTGTTACAAAGGTAAAGGCGGAAGCATAGCATTAACTTGAAAGTAATGACCCTTTACAATGTGCTCCGCGCTAGCTCCAAAATGGTAATGTTGCTGAGCTGAACTTATTTATTAGTCAAGTAATATATATTCACTGCCTGACAGTTAAGTGAAACCAAAAAAAGGATAACTTTCAATGCTTGATTGGGTTCTGTTTATGTGCAACAGAGTGACAACCGTGCGCTCTTCAGATGCATATTTCACGGTGTCCGTCTTAGTAGATAACAGTGTCTCCATGTTATTTTCGAACTGGCTATACTATAAACAGTCTGCGCTTTATAATTACTAAGAGTTTGCTTGCGCCAACTAACTGGATGAAAATTAGCATGAAAATGCAAATACAAATTGCTCCTGAAAATGAAATACCTGTCAAAATGTCATGAATTATTACAGACGACGGATGAGTAACGCACCCTTTGGTATTTGGATGTTCCGAAAATTTGATTTACCAGTGGATTTGAAAAAGATGCTGCAAAATCCGTTGGTGCAACCGTTGGGCTATTTGGCGAAGACCGAGATGTTTTTAAGTGATTTCCAAAAAATGGGTTCAAGATTTTGTGTTGAAAGATATTGAAAATTTTGTATTTATCCAGCAGAAATTATGGCATCAAAACCACCTCCCAGAAATATTTATTTTAGTGAATTTACGTAAAAACCATCATCATAAGGAAAATAGGCATTTATTTGTTTTAAATCGTCTTTTTTGACGGGTTCTACAGATTTTGTGAGAGTATGGCAATAAAGCGGTACTTGGGAAAAGCACTAATTCAGTTATCCAAATCTGATTTAACCCAATTTAAATGATCATCTGGGAGTTATTTTTAGGATGACAGAATAGAATAATGTGCACCGCAGCTACATACATGGTATTAGACATAAATTACTATAATTAATTGTACTTCAAAAACAAAACTAAAGGGTACTTCAGAGACTTTGGCCTGTTTGGCTGGAATAAGCAGGGGTTATGATCCTATTTCAGATTTAGTGGAGCTGATACAAAAGACGTGCAAACATGCTCAGTTACCCTTACGAAATTGGTGCCAACGGTGTTTATTAGCATGTGTTGATTCTCGCTGCAGTTTCGTGAATTAGTTTTAACATATCTTAGTAACTGTAGAACCGATCGGTGAGAGATGGAAATGTAGTCGTTATTTTGCTATTATGATTTTCGTCGGCCTGCAAAGCAATCGAAATTACAATCAAATTAATGGTTAGTATCATTGAAGGTTGGTTACAATGATCATCTATTTAATTAAGTATATTTGACTTTATTCGTCTTCACCATCATGACATATTCGGAAGCACACAAGATAATATCAGTACGATAACGGTACAGTTTTTGAACTAGTTATATCAACCCAGGATAAGATACATATTTCTAACTATGCCATTCAACTTGCCAGTTTTTCTCGTAAAGGGTTCACTTTAGGCACGTAATCTTCTTAAAAAGGTTTTCTTGAAGGTTTATTATACCAATATTTGCTTCACTAGCATTTTCTTAAAACCCTCCTTCGGACTGCACAAGCAAGTAAAATAATGGCTGCTAGAACATATTAGGAGGTCTGTGTGTCCTTATGGAAATCGGAAACTATCCTGGATGTGGAACTTACAAACTCTCGTGCTTCCCGAATATACGCAATAAAACACCAAAAACTACAGATATTTTTAATCAGTCTTTAACCATTTGATTCTACTATTTTATTTAAGTAGAAATGGGTTATTAATCGGTAAGGTACTGTAGTGATTTAAATTCTATGGGAGCGAATTATAAATAGCAGTTCATTTATAAAATCTCAGTTCCTATAATTTATATTGCTGGAAACGGCACGCGTAAAATATTTTGCCAAAAATGCAAAAAAATAGTAAATAAATTTAGTTATAGGATTAACGGAAAATCAATCCTATCATTAAAATGCCACTGATAATATATACCTCCACTGTGCAGTATGCGACTAGAAAGTAGCCTACATGCCGTTGGTATAATTTTCCGCCTCCACTTATTGCTCACCATTTATCGTTCAAAATAGGTATTTGACAATGTTTAGCTATCAAATAAAAAACAAATGCTTTGCAAATCCGCCGTGCGCATTTGAAAAAGCATTTGCACTTTAAATTTATTTTATAATGTAGCCATGATAGCCTAATTAGTGATTCAGAGTTGGATTAAGTCGTGCCATAAAATATGGTGATCATAAACTGGAAGTACATAGTCATTATTATGGTGCTCACGTGATATCGCTCTTTTGCACTTTGTGGTGATACGCTTATCTGCATTCTTTTTGAGACTCACTTATTGACTCTTTTGGATGGCAATAAAACCTATTTCTGGGGCGTCTGTTTAAGTCTCTCCGTAATATTTTGCGTCATTAAAGATTTAAAATATTTCGAATTAATGTTTTTAGCAAGTAAAATGTATTGCATGCTTATTAAGCTGGTTTGGGAAAGCTTTTGATGGCTACTTGGGGGTCCTATAAAAATTGCGTTTAAATTAGTAGAAAGTGCGAGTCATTTGAGTTCGGTTAAATCACATGTGAGCAAAATAAGTTGCAAATTTTTTTTGCCAATTTTGGTTTGAACCGCACTACTTATTGTGAGTTGGGTCGTAAAAATGAAATATGCAATCAGATAGCAGATACAGGCCATACCTAAGACACTTTGATTTTATCTGATTTTATTACCGGCAATGTGAAAATTGCAGCTATGAACTTTCCGATTAAATAGTTAAGAAATAGAGAGCGAATATGAAAAAGACCTAGCAATTTTAATTTTAATGTCATCGCCTTTCAATTACTTGCATTCTTGTACAAGAGTAAATACCAATCGCTTTTTATCCTACGGCTAAAATTGAACACGCTCCGCGAATTTATACCATCTGCCATTCTTATTCCGCTTTCCGTTCCCAATCGTGGTTGAAACTTCATGCTGTGTATGGTGCAAGCAAAGCGCCTAAAAGAGTATGTGTGGAGGGTGGTGAGGTTTTGTTAAGAGATAGCGAGGTTTCATACAACCCCTCTTTAAATCGAACCGATTTGCTATGATGCACTACCATGTAAGAACGCATTAGTAGCCTTTAAGTTGGAATACTTTTCATTTTTTTCCTGGTTACTCATGCTCAGTATGCACTTCAGATATAAATAAGGCGGTTGTCTACATATAAGGCAGCATTGAGTTGCTCTGTACTCGAATGATTGCACAAAGGCCATTGTCTCACTGTTACAGCGTAGTATGAATAAAAAGAGCTAATTTCCACAATTATTTTTTGTTTAGTAATAGTTGGCTTAGATAAAATTGGTGTCAATGCAAATATTTGTTATGCCAACTTTGATGTGATAGAAGTACACTTTACTCGTTCTTCAGCAGTCATCGACGTCCCTCTTACTTACCCTGACCTCTTTATGATTGCAAAATTCTCATCTGTCGTGAGCTGAGTTGCGGGTTTATGCCATAAAAGTGCGTATTTCATCCCGGTGACCGTAATTTTCGCAATTCTTACTTTGGTTAATATTTCTTTGTAATATAGTGATCGCCTCAAAAAAATTAACATTAAATTAAACCAAGCGCTCATTATGATTAATTGAGCTATTATTTGCTTAGGTGTCATTTGGAACGACTCCAAAATGTTCAACACAGTTTAGCACCACCTTGAGCTGGTGATCTCCAAAATTTAAATGTTAAATAATCTGTTTGTTCACAAGTAGGATCCTATTTTTCAGTTAATATTCTTAGATATTTAGTCCGGGAAAAAAAAGCATAAAATTAGACGCTTAAAAGGCAGTATGCGTGCCATTCTAATGCTAAAGACTACACTCGCTGTAACTAATAAAGACGCTGAGAAGTTGTAGAAATGGCCACCCATATTAGGAGTTTCGCATCTTCGAATTGGTCAGAACTGTGAGTATTTGATAATTGGTGTTTTTCTTTAAAGCTACGTAACATGTGTACAGAAAGGGTACACAAAAATTTAGGACATTCTTCACTGTGAGAATAAGGGCGTATGTTACACAGCAAAGAGCAGCATAAGTGTTGGAAATGGGTCAGGTTTCATGCGTGAATAGAACATTGGCTCCGAACGGAGTAGACAGGCTACATTCGCACTTAACCCCAACATATTACCAAAATTAAACGTTCTAGTAAATGAAAAGGTGAAACTTTATAAAACATTCGAAGCGGGCAATAATATTCATATTTATTTATTTACAGTTGCTTTGAATGAGGGGGGCTTAATAAAACCGTAAAATTCTTTACTGTTATACTTCACGAAATCCTGTAGTCTCGGCAACCGTTGGTGCAACCTTTTTTCGTCAGTACTTTTTGGCTGCAAAAGCTACCTAACATATGCAGTGGCTTTCAATTAAGCCCGCTTTTATTCTTAAAAATAATGTAAGCTTCGAATTGAGTGCCAAAGTGAAGTGTAGCAAGCTAAAATTGAGATGCCTTTTTTCAAACCGAATAAATATGACAAATCGCTCAATGATTCCGAGATTTGGAAGACCTTGGTTTTGAACAATCAAGTTTTATTCTCGACAAGCTTGTAATTTCTCGGAGGGCTGCTCACTGGGTTGCTGAAGTGGCGGTATTTCAAAATTCGTGAATGATTCCCTAAGTACATTCTTTTATCAAGGCTCAAACCAGTAGGGCACATGAACTAAACTTGTAGCCATCGAAGAATGCTAGATTTTTGCAAAATTTATTTAGACGTTTCTTTCTTGCAAACAAGTTTACGCAACGAGATGGCTTGATTATTTATAGACAAATATAGGTAAAATATGGCATTTGGGTCCAGCTTCCTTTGAATTGTATAATGCCAATAAACTCATACATAACCAGAAATGAGGTAGATACATCACTCACTGCCTCTGTAGGCATTAACTACACGACTGATTAGTGACGTATTTTAAATGTAGAATTTTTGAATAAAATCTCTTTGATTTGCACCATTCTATGGAAATAGATTAAAGATTTAACAGGCAAGAACAAACAATTCTACCTTCCTGTTCCCATTGTTATTTTTTCCTTTTGTTATGTACAGACATCATAAAAAGGTACAATAATGAATAAGTAAGGTTTACAATACTTGGAGCGAGAGAGCCATAGCTATGATGAGGAGGGGCATACGAAAGAGGGCATTTCCGCGAGCGGCATTGCTTGATCCCTTAATGATCATGAGCGGGGTCTCCATGTGGTTGGCATCATTGAGGAGGTGCATTTGGTCAGAGCTCCGCAACGAAGACTCAGCGGAGCCGAGGCCCTTAGCTTGGCTGTGGCTTCCACTGCTCCACTTGTCCGTTTTGAAGTCACTCGTGTAGTAACAGTGCCGGGGCAACATTTCTCTGAAGTAATTCTGAATCAGCTTGATGGCGTTCTGTGAGCAGTTTTGTTGGAGCACCACGGTCAGGCAACGGATCTTCTCTAGTGTTGTTCTGACATAAAAAATTGCATCACTCTTTCTTAAAAGTTGCTGCCTTTTGTGCTTACACGCTTGGCTGTATTCTAACCTATTTACTTTTCAGTTTTAACATTATTAGGGACCACTGCAGTGTACGAATTATGTACGAAATGCAAAAAAATCGGTTATGGCTTGCAATAATAAATGCAATACTTGTAAGCACTGTTTTAACCACATCTTTTATGGCGAATTCATTTTGCATGTATCGCTTTCCTTTATGGCGGTATACCTGTACACAACTCTTGTGTTTCTTGGATAATAGAAAGTCATTCAAAAGATCAGCTGCATCCAAAGCCGAAAGCTTTTCTTCCTGCACGTGTATGCTTGTCTTGTTTCTCACGAGTCACGGCAGCGAACAGTAATTTTTTCCCTCTCATTCCTTTACCCATGTGACCTACGAAGTGGTACTTTTGCTTTTTTGGAGAATACCGCGACCTGGCATTTGACGAAGGCGACGCGCCTCACATCCCTGTCACAACCTCACCCCAGCCACACCTCCTTTGGCTCCTCTCCCCACTCCCCTCCCCGCCTGTGTCAGTGGACAGGATGGTGATGGGGTTAGTGGTGGGCTGGAGAGGGGCAGAGGTCTTTGGGTGCGTTGTAGGCTAAATTTGTGCACTTTGCTGTCACCTGCGCGGCCTGGCGAACGTGACCGGGCTGTCCAAGCGCAGCCACTAAGCACAGCAATAAAAATTAACACATTGATGCTCTTCTAACCATGCCTACGTGCATTATCCTCTCCCCATATCTCTAGTGGGGGCTGTTTGTTCATTTACTATTTATTTAATTTCGACATTGTTTTTAAAACTTGGGAATTGCTTTGAATTTACCAATGAGATAGAAATGTCTTCCCTCTCAAAGCGAGTAGATAACTGTAGGCGTTAAGTGAGCGTAAAGAAGGTGCTGTGACGCATCGGGAAATAGGTCATGGTCACCAACACATTGCTGCTTGGGTTAAAGGCAATTTGTGTTGACTTCTCAGCATCTGGCATTCATAATGGGGCTATTCGTACCGTATTATGCGTCTGTGTGTAACTTTCAGCAAAAATGACGCCGCTGTGAGTTAACTAAGCAGAGTAGGTGCACGATCTTAAGGAGTCAACGTCAGAAGAACTGTCGAAATTGAGTCATTTTATTGTTGATTGACTCGGGATTGACCGAATTTTACTCATTTTTACTAATTTCTGCTTCCGTAGTACAAGGCAAGAGTGAATATGGATAATTGAGTCTGTCCGTCTACTTTAAATTCACCTATTAGTGTCGTTTCGTTAAAAGCATAATTTTTCATGTTTGGCAACTGTCTTTTTCACAATCCCAAGCGAAAACAGGCAATGCAAATTCAGACAGTTATGCTCAAAAAGAAGTACTTAGTGAGTTGACTCCTCAACATATTTATGTAGTGTTGAGGCATTCTCGAAACAGTATAACTAGTTGCTAGTGTTCTGCTGCCTCTGCAATACGGGAACTCGACTAAGATATAAAAATTTATATCGGTGCCGTTGCTGAGAGAAGCCAAATTGAACGGTTGACGTTGTTTGTTTTAAAAATTAAGCATAACTTATCAAACGTGGATCTATCTTGGTTCAAGTCCTTGCAAATTGTACCTGCAGTAAGTTTTCACAAATTTAAAGCTCGTGGGTTACTAGACCAGATCGAATATGTGCACGAAGACGCTGCCTATTTTTGGTGATAATTTTCGTGCAAATTGTTTTTCACTTCATTTTTCATTTTCATTTAACTAATAAACTTTTCGTACCAGCTCAGTGCCTACGTCGGGCTGAAGCACCTTGGACATTGCGCTAGGTGACAGAAAACAAAGTTCTTTTTGCTTTCATCACCAAATTAAATAGGCTGTTAGGGTTCGAGGTCCAGGTGTGCAAATGTAATGAAGAATAATGTCAGCCATTAGAGTAATTTTGGTTCGGATAGGCAAAAAATATTTTAAGGCAGCAAGTTTTCTGTTTCTGTTCAAACATGAAGCATGTTTTAGAAAAGGAATTTCTGGAAGTCAAGATATGGAAGGGTGTGAGGGAGAAGAAGATTAATTCCATTTATAGAACTTGCAATTGGTCAATCGATTGTTAAACGCCTAAAGTGATCAATGACCAGAAAACAAAAAAACCCTCTGGTGGCAAAGTTATTTTACAAGAGCAAGAGACATATTTTTGAATAAAGGACTTGAACTGATTAGTATCGTTTATTTATATAGGAACTAATAACAAAATAATAATAAGAAAAGAATTCGTATTCAAGCGAGATGCAATGCACAGAGGAGCTCAGTAACCGCAAAGCTTGTCTTTTTCCATCAGGACTTACTTATTTTGCTTCAAAGTGAACTTTTATAATAACCCCTCCGTTACCCTGGGAATAAAATAAGGCATGTAAATGAAACGTTATCAGATAAGTCCTGAGTTCGAATTCGTGCGTTGTTAGATCCACTGATTTAAAATGAAAAAAAGAAGCAAGAGCATCACCAGCGACTCGCCATAAAATCGCTTGATAATATGCAGCTACAAATCAAGGTATCCTTCCTAAACCGCCTCAATAGAAGTAAAAGAAACGCTCAACTGTACCTATTGTTGATAGTGTACCCAACTGAATTAAAGTTGTATCCTAAACCATCTTGACATCCTAGCAATAACACATTAACTTCATCTTGATTCCGAATTAATACTTGTGCGATCTATATTTCTCAATCAAAAGCGCAGATCTATATTTTGGTATCACTAGCATTGAAACGAGGATTTACCGTGAAGGAAAATGTTTATTGCGCAGGACATCATCAATTTTGTGAGAACTCGATATTATCACAACTATTCGATAACCTACGCAGCCTAAGCTCATTTGGATGGCGTTTTAAATATGTTACAACATACTTATCCATCTTCCTTTACAATAATGATTAAACTAGTCGAATCCATTGCAGTAATTCAGCATATTACTGCCAAAAGCAATTTTAAGACACCCCATAAAAAAGGTGCAAAGTAGGCTGAAAACTGTTTACAGATTGCCACTAGATATTATTGGAATTTATTTTAGTCGAAATAAAAGTAAATGCACCATATTATGGGATTGCAAGCTGCATTAAAAATGTGCCCTTTCGCTACATCATAACTAATTATTTTTGGATTATATAACCGGTAAAGAGTGCAAAATAATGCTTGTTCCCAGTCACCCTTTGCTCTTTGAATTAAAGTGTACTTCTTTGGTGAAATGGAAAAATGCAGTGATATTGTGCACGCATGAAGGAGCCTGATAACGCCAAAAGCCCACAGCTTTTGCCATGATTCATGATTAGAAACCCTGGTGTTGTTAAATTACCGCGGAACGAGGATACCGGTGCCTTCACATTTCTAGTTCACGCGTTGTTTATTACCCATTCCATTAGTGGGTAATAAATATGAAAAACAGTTGGATATATGTTATTCTGATGCTTGACAGTTTATAATTTACCGAAATATCTCTTGATAAAATCCGCTTGTCCCAATTTATGCACTTCAGTTGGTCAAGTCCAAATATTTAGTGCCAAAATTTCAATTCCGCTTAAACAAAATTACTGAAGCCTGGAATCAAAGGAATAGCTAAAATATGCGTGGAGTGCAGAATATAATGATTTTCATTTCCAGGTGGTGCGTACACAATATAGGTTTATTTATTTTCATGTCAACTTTTGCCCGTCTGCTTATTAGTCACAGAGACTGCGGTTTTTGGCATTTTAATTATTTGAAGCTAAGTATTAACAAAAATGTTAAAATAATCAGTTTTTCAATCAGCCAGTTAAACGTTACGGTTGCAGTAAAGTTTTATCTGATGTTCGTTAAAGTTTCATGCCTAATCTTAACGTTCAATGTTGTTTTAACTAGTTATAGAATCAAATATGATCACAATACACTTTCAATGTTAACAACGTAGCTCTTATTTAGGAAAACAAGTGTATTTTTGGAGAAGTGCAAACGTCAGGGTTGGTGCTCACATCGACGATAACCTCGAATTTACCGACAAAGTTAATACTTATTTTACTACTTAATACAAAATAATTACTTTTGAGTAAAGCAGCATAAAAATAAACTTCAGTGCTATGGATTTGTATTTGCCTTCATCGAAGGCTTGTGTTAGAAGATTGTTTCGCGAAATTTACAGCCTTCGACTGTAATTAACTTAATCTAGTTTACTTCAGGGATCGCTCAAGCGACCAACGCCGCCCCATAAATGGCATTAAGTGGATGGGGATCCCGAAATCGATGTAATCCGCCCAAAGTCAGATGTGTTTTATTGGCCATAGTCACATTACATAAGGTCTTTGATTCGCGCACTGTCAATCAACATTTGTATCAGCAGAGCTCTTTTATACTGCTCTCCCGCGCCGATAGCAACAGTACTTGGTAAAAGCTTACAGGTTTTCAACATTTAATGAGGTGTTTGGTTAGGACAATTATCAAATGATATGGCTACTCTTTTATCTTCCCGCACTGAGGACCATTCCACCCACAAATTTCATCGCAGTGCAATCATCGCCCCCGGCGCGCCGCTCCGTGAGTGGAGAGCCTTGCCAAAAGTTATTCACACCGCACTACATTATGAAAGCGACCGATCACGCTCCAGTGCATGGGTGGTGTATATAGCCAGCAGCGGCCAGCTTTTATGCCTTATATAATTCTTAGAACGGGTGAGAAAGTGCGGAGGCCTAGTGGTACTCAAGGGTACCATGGACAACAAGTTAAAGCAAATTTTGTGACTTTTGTGCACTTTACTTAACAAACAGCATGCTATTCATAAAGGTTTTTGCGAAGTATTTTTGCCTTAACATTACCGCCTGTATCGCTAAAATACCCTCAATCCTTATTAAACGTTTATGCATGGTGACAGAAATAAAACAGTCCCAAGGAACCAAATTTGTTGTTTTAATATCCGATTTACTGTATCACTCTACTACACTAAGACATGCACAGTAGGCTTCTAGCTGGGCTAAATTTGGGGTAAGCTTCTTTGTGTTTTTGCAAAAAACCGGTTCTGCGAAGACAAGTTTGCCAAAATGACAACTTTAAAGCCCGTCAGGAGTGTGAGTTACACAAATAAATCATGCACACACTTCAACCTGTAACGAAATTCCCCATAAAACGATGTTGCACTAGAGCGACCTCTTTACTGCTATCACCACCAGTCTATCGCTCAACTGCACACCAAACATACAGACATATTTTATGATGCGTTTGAGTGTTTCATGCCTAACAAGCAAAATTTTTGAAAAGGACGAAATGGCTATTGTCATTCGGAGACTGTTAAATATTATAACCACTGATTAAATTTCAATTCCTTGGAAATTTATTTGGGTTTTCAATTCACCAAATGAATAAAAATAGGCTTTTTGAACTAGATAATGCATACGGAATGAATTTAGAGCAAGTATTGAAATAGTGAAGCAAAATAAGGGGCAATCGAAATGGGTGATCAGCGGAAAAGTGGTTTTGATTTCTGCAGTAAACTGAGAATTGAATATTAGTACATAATTGTGTTAAAAGATCTTTTTGTAACTAAAGAAATTAATAGATGCAACAAATTTTGAAAGATGGTAAAATATTTGATGTTTAAAATCATCTATAGTGTAGATGCTATAAAATACCAAGTATTTTAGTTCTAATTAGTTTCATTTTTATCCATGTTAACTGGACTCCCAGGGGGCGTAAACAGGACTATTCGACCACTTTGATCTTATTCCAATTATAAAAATCTGCAAAAAGTAGGTGAGCAAAAAAGAGCGAGTAGGTTAGAGACTTACTCACAGTGAGCAGCAGATATTTGCTGTTGGATGTGGGCCACGTAGTCAGCGGCTGAGGTGCGCGCGATGCCAGAGCCTCTGCGGCCGTCGTCGCGATAGACATACTCCGACTGGGACGCTAGAAGTGTTGTCGCCCTCGCCAACTCCTTCGACTGCCTCTGCGAGCAAATACTCGCGCTGGCCTCGTGAGGCTTGTAACACTGTTCTCGGTGGGTTCGAAAAACTAGCGTATGAATGGGGAACTTGGCATGAGCGTTTAAACGCCCATTTATATCGAATGCTACCCTTGACTAAAATTCACACCGAACTGTATTATATTTTGAGAAATTTGACGTCAGAAAATGAAAAGGCTGACAAATGTCGCACGAATCGCATCTTTGGTATGCTTGTTTATAGGTATGGCATTCCGCATTCTCTTGTGAAGGGCTTCTTAACATTTTACAGTTATCAGTAATTAAGTACTTGTAAATAAATAAAAAGCAACATGAAATTCGCCCCTTTAAAAAAATCGCCCATAAATGATAGGTACTTATGGTGTAGATGACTAAAATTAGACCCTATAGGACATGGCAAGAAATTTTGGTCAACAGTCATGCTCACGAATGTGCAAAAAGTATGAATCACTAATGAACTACAGTTGATTGCAAAAACATTAACTCTATGCCGAATGTTACTAGCTAAATCGTGATAGAGTAATCATAAATAGATATCAGCTGTGTGCGGTTTTTGATGGAACAAGAAGGTGTGCTTTTTCTTCACATTGCCCTGTGCCGCTTCCGCTCTTTGTAGCCATCAAGAAATTTAATGTTGAATATTCGTTTTTCATATCAATAACTCAACCCAGATTTCCTACGTGAAAATCAATGTTATGCTGTAGATTGTAAAAACAGTTAGCGGTTCTCGACTAGGTAAATTTTTCAATCCCAAATAAGGTTCACCATACTAAGTAAGAGCGGCACGGTCTGATCTAATTTATGTGAGGTTAATATATTTCGCAATGCATTGTAGTCAGGATCAATCCATTTTTTCACATAAAAATAAACTACTCTGATACAAGCTGAAACAATATAAACAACTTATTTAATCTCCTGGTAGCGCGACAGCTATATATTCGATGGTTTGCAAATTAAAATTTGGTTATAAATAAAAATAATGGTGGTGCAGAAATCTAACAGATGCTTTCTAAAAGTTATGTTAAAGTGAAATCTCAAAAATAACATAACTATGGTTGATTAACTTTTTCAAATTCATCCGAGGTATCAAGCATCTAAAACAGGATGAATTTATATTATTGCACGCACACTTGTAGAAGGGGCTTGATTTTAATTAACGGCAGCTGGAAAAGTCTCTCATATTCGGATTTGCAATATTTGAACAATGCATCAATTTCCCAGCAAATTTATTGTTAACAAGAAATGTTATCATGAATAAACCACAGATTTTGTAACCATAATTGGACACAAATATCAAAAATGCAAAAAATCCCTTTGTTAAAATGCTCTTTGATTAAAATGCACCTCGGTATTTTTACAATTCACCTTCCCTGCATTCTTCACAAAGGGTATTTTAGACCCGATTAAGGATACGCCTATGAAGAAGGCCATAACATGACCCTTGAAAAGCGCCCAGATGCTCTTAATGAAGTGTATGAATGAACAGAGGAAATTTACGTTTCAATAGTTAGGAATCGTCAATCACACATTGATGGGACACGATTAGTTTCCATCTATGGGATCACTAGCTACTGGAATATGCATAGAAAGTACATGTTTGAATTATAGGCCAACGGGTTTCTAAACTGCAGACTCTCAACTTTACCGATGCCTTTAATGACCTTGTCCGCGTTCACTTTATCTAGCAAAAGGTCTTCTAGCATTTTGCATATCAGCCGTGGGAATAAAATAATAGTTAAGCTTTATTCTAACTTATTATCATTCTCTAAATTGTGTTATCAAGTAATATTAATGTGTAAAATCAACCTCTTTTTCGTTAATTTTTATGTAATTTGGATTTAAGCAACCCAATGCAATATTCTATAATTCATGGAGACGTTCCCAAATTACTAATGATAGATGGCAAGTGGACTTATAGATGTGCTTAATCAAATCGCTCGACCACAATTAGTATTAATGAGGTGGAATAGGTCTGATTATAGACAAAATTGATACAGTCAAATTCAGTTGCAGGAAACAACACTAAACGCTCAGTTGTACTCCAAAATTGAGTACTACTAATACATATTTATTTATTTACTTCAACAAAAGCCCAATTTTTAAGTTCACTAGGACTATTTAATATTCTAATTCGAAAGTTAAGTATTGTTCACTACCACACCATCAAAACCGAAACTCCCCTTAAAATGCACAGGTAAGCAGGCATTTAAGTAGCTTACTTTTCATGTTATGAGGTTTACAGAGGTATATAGCAGCCCTCTCATGAGGTCGAGAATCAAAGATGAATTGCCACATTGAAATTTGGAACTCAGGGGCTCCATTTTCGCGACAGCGCTGCAGCACCCGCTCGCCTATGCACACTTGTACATATAAGTGCCACTTTGACCTGCAAGGAAATGGAGAAAGCGCCAGAATAGAGTTTATAGTGCCGACGTGAGCATTGTGCCGCCCTGACCAATTATCCATGCGCTTTCAGATCGGTAAAATATAAAACATCCAAGAGTAAATATCAGCGTATTTTAATTCAATGTTTGTTTAACTACCCCTTGTTAAATAAAAAAGATTGTCATCTTCCCAAAAAGGAGGAGATGCATGATATATTTGAATACAAATCCGTGAAAGTTGAAAGAGGCCCCACGTTTAGGTGCTAGTGCCCCTCACAGTTCTTTGAGTGAATATTTAACCCACCCATTTATCATCCGTTAAATCATTTGCCCCCGCCAAGATCACCATATTCACCCCATAAAAAAACTTCCGAATGGAAACCACTTAATGATTCATTACTTCCAAAGAACTCTCTTTTGTATATTTAAGTGTCTGAAATGGTAAAGGTCGCATAAGTTATTTCCATATAAGTACTAAATAACTTACAAAAATAGTTTATGGTGAATTATATAGGCCCTGTCTTAGCAATTGCGGATATTGGTACTAGAACTGCCAATTATAGCTGATTTAGAGAATCCAAAGTGAAGTGACGCTGGGAGATTTTTAGTATGGAGTAAGCCATTCATAAAATAACCCAAGACGATATTCCTAGGATGAAAAATTCATTTAAAAAGGAATTTTCCTTATTTTTTTGCATTGAGAAAACGAATGGTGTATTTTCATCCTGCGCAAAGGCTGGAACTACGGTACTGAACCAAGTTCAATCAGTATAAGTTTAGAAAGCCACAACAAAGATACGTTAAAATAAGATACCCACAATTCATGGGATAGCATTTGAAAGGAGGAAGAGGATTGCAAAAATAAGCTATAATATTTTAAGAAGTCTGTTGTACCTAGTAAAGAGCACATATTTCCTCAAAGCTAATAAAAATACATTTTCTGACTTACAGCAGTACGCGAGTAATTTTATCCAAATTTGTTGTCCAACCTATATTTCTCATTTATGCTCCTAATTAAGACCTGGATAATTTTCAATTTGCAAATGATGAAAAAGTGCCTTTCATCTAATTTTACCTAAGGGATATTGCAACTTCCATCCTCTAAAAGCAAGGAGAATGTAGTAATATCAGTTCGTTTATGATCTGATCACCTTAGTTGATGGTTGAGCTTCTCAAAAATCTAGTTCTTATTTTCGGTACACTCTGATTAAATATGCACCAATTTTTTGATACCAGCCTCTCCTAGCAAACCCCTACTAATAATAACGGAAAATTATACAGATGATTATGTATGTGCATAGTTTACAATGTATTCACCATAGTCTAGGGAATTGCTTTATGCTTGATCATAGTTTAACAAATTGTTCAAATACAGCTCCATTTGATAATTTCAAAACAAATAAACGAAAAGCAAAGAAAGCAGATGGCGTCTGCTTAAAAAGTGGTGTTTTACGAAGCCAACATTTGACAACACCAATTGTAATAAAATATTGAGGCCCAATGTAAGAATGAGTTTTCCATATTTGTATATTTTGTATACTTTTCATAATTCTCACACCAAAATTACTGATGAAGATCCTAGATAGCAGTAATGGTAGAGCCTTGAAATATGTTGCCATGGTTGTCTTTCATTCATAAGTCATACTTTACTATGGAATTGCAATAATCATTATTTGTGATCAAAGTGAATGCAATGCAAACGAATTCCACTGCTCATACTTGCACATTGTTTCGGTATCATCCACCGAGCCAAAGCCAAATCCGTAGCTTTGCATCTCGTCAGGGATGCGGGCGATATGGTATTGACTGGCGCAGTGCGTAACATCTGAGCGGTGGAAACGGCAGGGGAAGTTTCGAGTCTCGGGACTAACAGTAGCTGAGGAAGATGTGAAAAGCGCGAGGCAAAGTGACTGCATTTGAAGGTGAATGCACAGAATAAGCGGCCAGACTTCCATTTAATCACCGGCACCTTCACCTCCTACACCGGTTTCACAACTTTACCGTCTAAAACAAGTATTGGGTCTTCTGATTGCTGTTCAAATTATTATAATTAGTGACTTGATGAAGATGCCACTTTATTGTTCTGCTAACTTTAATTGTTCAAGACCTCCATATTAATTATGTATGAAAATATACGCCTCGACATACAGCTTTATTTTCATGTCTTATGCGCATTGGATTCACAATTTTTAAAATGAATGGCTAGAATTAAGTCGGGGCTCTTTAAATTGTCAATTATTCAACAACTTCTGTGATTTGTTTATTTTTAGTTTTTGAGAAGTCAGTCGAGGGTTGATAATTTCGGGAAATTTAAACTAATCCAAACTTACACAGGAATTAATTAGCTGCTTTCCCGCAAGTGCATTTATACTCGGTCCACACATCTTCTCGGCGTCCTTCTACTAAACTATTCTAGAATTTCACTTCCCACTGTATCGGTTTCTCTTCCGCAATTTAAAGGTAGTTTAATAAACAATTTGAATTTAGTTGCAAAAATTCAAGGAAACTGTATAATTACTCCTTTACACATCGAATTTGCACCGTAATTTCGAAATCACGGAATAATTTTACTCTCATTTTAGTTCAAACAATTTTGTCAAACTATTGAAGCTTTAGTATCACAGAGTCAATACTATCTTGCTTGGTTCAATACGTATGAATTACTTTGTTAAAAATAATGTCGAGTTTCATCATTTATCTGGGCTGCTTTCAAAAATTCTTGAGTTTAATGATGAAAATCGAAGTAAAATTTGAAGTGAGCAAGTTGTGTTTACTTTCTTAAGTAAACATATTTCCCGACATGTGTCTGTTCATGTTTTAGTTCTGCTAATAATAACCTTAAACATCGGTAAATTAGCTGAATAGATTAGTTTAATGACTAACAGCAAGTTTTCTAACAAGGGTCCATGATTTAGGAATAAGTGGTTACCTACAAAATGACTCATTTTGGGTCATGCTAACGATTCCATGGCATTCTGAGTGACTTATATTTGACTAGACCTTTTGATAAATAATTTGTGATGGAAAGCACATTTTTTTGATATACATGAAATTCCCTTTTCATCTAAATGTGATCTTTTGAGGTTTTACCATTTGTGATATGCTGCTTGGCGTTATTTCAAAATATTTTGCAAAAGCATAGAAGGATGATACCTTAAGTGATTCAGTTAAGTGTATTTAATTAATTCATTCTGGGATGTTATGGAAGATATAACTCACATTATCTGAACGAGGCTTGGATGGCTCCGCATTTGAAGGTCATAAAATCATTATGTTGGACGACGGCAGCGGTGGTGACACAAACATCATCGGGAGGGAGGACCAGCGAATTGGCTTTGCGAAAGTTTGAGCCTGGCAAGCCAATGAAAACGCACTCGTTTCAGCCCGCAATTTCTCGTGAATGCGTATGGGGAGTGCGTGTGTGGGTGCGTGTGTTTATACCCTTGTCCACGCATCAGGTGAAGGCAGAGTCCCTCCTCATTAGAAAATACCCCTACATCTTTTCAATATGATATTGATTTCGTTACTTATTCGCACGCTACAGTAGACTGTGACAAACAGGAAGTATATAACAAAGTATGGACAGATAATAAATCCGAACCACTTTTTTTTCGGAAGTATTGTTCCCATTTATAACTCTTAATCAAGCGCCATCAAAATATTTTACCAATGGTTCACATATTCCTCGATCATTGCATGGCGTAATTTACCCAGTTACATCGATGGTCCATTGTGAGCGCATATTTAGCGTTGCCTTCGAGACTGAAGCATTCGATGCTGCATATCCGCCCTGCAGCAATCGTTGTAGGTCTCGTAACTGAGGTTGCTTCGCAAATTTTAAGTCATTTATTATTTTATTAATTTACCAATATTTAAGAGCGAAAGTATAGGCCACATTTAGGTCTTCAAATCTTAAGTAATGCAGTAAATATTCGAGTTATAATTTGGAAAATTGTGAAAGAAGTTGTCACTTGGCCTTTTTTTACTAATCATTAAGCTTACGTACTAAAAATTATCTACTTACAGTGGGACCTTAGCTTGGTGTCAATTTGTATCATAAACTAAGAGGCACTGCTTTGTCAAGAGAGCATTGTAAGGCCATTGTTACATTTTAGAACTTGCCTCTTAGTTTTTGATTTTGTATATGTCCGGGTTAATTTAACCAAAAATAATGACGTTAAGCTACAATCTAAACAGGCATGAGAAAAGACCTGGAGTACTTGCATTTACTTTCTGATATGCTTCATTGCCACTAATTTTAATATAATTATACATTTTTTTCATTCTAAGTCGAAATTAAACAAGAAATTTCTGCCAGATGCCTAAGAAAAAATGTCAAACACTTCAACACTTAATGAACTTATTCACCGAATCAACAAGATTTTGCGCTGCAATGTGGATATGGCACCTCAACGTGGAAATGCAGCATCAATAATGCAGGGTAGTTAATCTCAAAATCCATGACCTAAAGGACATGTATCTGTAAACGTACCGCATTTGTGCAAATTATTTCACTTGGGTATCACGCACAGTTTGTACATTCAAAATAATATTCACAATTGATCGGCAAAGAATATTTTGATTGTAGCAAACTGGTATTATTCGTCTCAGTTTCCGCAAATAAACGCACCAATTCCCAATAAACGGAATGTAGTTCCTATGTTATTCCCAAACAACCCTTATTTTTTAAATAGAGCAGCTAAAACCTAATTTAGCATGTATTCGGACAAAGAAGTAGGATTATATAAAATGTACTAATCGATGAAATAATGTTGACTGCTCACGATTTCCTTTCTTTCACTAAAACCCAGCTGTCTCATATCAACACCCTCTCACACGCGCCTTTTGTCGCAAATACATGTTGCAAAATCATTCAATTGAACGTTCTTTTGCTACTTTACCTTGGCCTTATATTTGGTTTAATCAAATTAGTCCATTTGTAAACAAGGCTTCAGTACTTTAAAAATCAAACATTGTATGTAAACACAACAACTTTGTATCCATATGTATATGTGTGTATACTGAAGCAATTAATAGGTCTACATAATCAGTAAAGTGTACTTTGTACAAATTCCGGCTAGAACCAGTCAAGTGCAAAGTTAATTATTGTAAAAATTAAGTTAGGCTGGGCTTAAATCCTATTTGACGGTGCATAGTTTTCGCAAAAAAAACAAAACCATGTCGTAACGCTATACATAGGTTATAACAACATTAACTGGAAATGCGTTCCATTAAATAGTAAAGGAAGAAGTCGTTTCAAAAGGAACCTGATATTTTAAGTCGTCCCTTAAATCATTTAGAATTTGGAGGTGCACGATACCAAAAAAATCTACAAAAGAATAATGATTCCGAGGAAAAATCCAAATATAAACGGCTATATAAAAATTAAAATTCAATAGTCAGAAAAAGAGATTTCAGTATTAACTAAAGAAAGTACAAGACGGTAAAAATAAGTAAGGCAAAATATTTCTCAAATTTTTCTGCCAACAACAAGTTACAGGCCAAATAC